>NC_054706.1:73005673-73188173 GCF_016097555.1 Gigantopelta aegis | reverse complement strand
GGATGGATGGATGGATGGATGGATAGTTGGTTAGATGGATGGATGGATGGATTGATGGTTGGATTGGATGGTTGGATGGATGGATGGATGGATGGATGGATGGTTGGATGGATGCATGAATGGTTGGTTGGTTGGTTGATTGGATGGATGATCGGATGGATGGATGGTTGGATGGATGTATGGATGGTTGGTTGGTTAGATGGATGGACGGATGGATGGTTGGTTAGATGGATGGATGGTTGGTTGGTTGATTGGATGGATGGATGGATGGATGGATGGATGGAAGGATGGATGGATGATCGGATGGATGGATGGATGGATGGATGCATGGATGGTTGGTTGGTTAGTTGGTTGGTTAGATGGATACATCGATGGATGGTTCGTTAGATGGATGGATGGATGGATACATGGATGGATGGATGGATACACGGATGGATGGAAACATGGATGGATGGATGGTTAGATGGATGGATAGTTGGATGGTTGGATGGATGGATGGATGTATGGATGGTTAGTTGGTTGGTTGGATGGATGGATGGATGGATGAATGGATAGTTGGATGAATGGATGGATACATGGATGGATGGATGGATGGATAGATGGATGGATGGATAAATGTATGTATGGATGGATGAATTTGTGTGTGTGCTGGTGTGTGTGTGTGCGTGTGTACATGCATATGTATGTACTATATATATGTATATATATATACACTTACTAGTATTTACAATAGTATTTTTTGTATATCATATAATTTGAAGTATTACCAGTACAAGACCCCTGATCCATCTGATAGCCAAGAAAGCAGGTACACGAGTAACTGCCATCATTGTTGAAACAGACAGCTGATGGAGGACATGGTCCTGACTCACATTCATCGAAGTCTGAATGGAAACAAACATCAGTGTTATTGATGATTTTCATTTTTATATATTACTCAATCATATTTCATGACATTTAATTCCATTTGTAACAAGAAATGTTTTAAGTGATCATACAAAGAAACCCTTTATCAGCATTAAAACATTATTATTATACCAGCAATCTGTTATAGAAGCAGAAATAAATGCAGTGAAACCTCCCTAAAGCGGACCCTCTCTAAACTATAATTCCCTCCAAAACTGGATGTTTTTTGTAGTCCCTTGTTAAATATAGATACATGTATAGATGGATGAATGTGTGTATGCTGGTGTGTGTGCATGTATGTGTGTGTGAGCGCACATGCATGCATATGTGTGTATATAAACATAACCTTTTTAAACCAGATACCTCTTAAAATCAAACATTTTACTTGGTACCAAGGGTGTCTGGTTTACAGAGGTTTCTACTATATATAGTGAAGGACAGCAGGATTAGAACAGGGTTTTTAAAATTGGTTTCTTGAACAAATTCATATTACATAAATCTGTGATCTTTATGTTTATTTTACTTATTTCATGCAGATTTCATTTTAGGCCAACATACCATGACAAAGACCATTTTCTTCAATATAGCCTGATACACAGGAACAAGTGTAGCTTCCTTCATTGTTCAAACATGTAGAATGGGCATGGCACTTGTCAATCAAACACTCGTTGATATCTGTCAAATACAAGTTTCCAACAGGATAAAACTGCATTTTATATATGTATGAAGTAAATTGACAGGTCATTAAAAGCCATTTGCGCATTGTGTTTTTCAAATAATTAATCAAAATGCCTTCTTTGATGTTGTCATGAATAAGTGATGTTCTGACAGAAAAACCTGTTATACAGTTATAAAATCACTGACAGTAATCTCTTTTCTATTTGACATAAAATCTATGACAAACAAGATCGAAATGTTTTATTTAACGACGTACTCAACACATTTTATTTATGGTTATATTGCGTCAGACATATGGTTAAGGACCACACAGATATTGAGAGAGGAAACCCGCTGTTGCCACTTCATGGTCTACTCTTTTTGATTATCAGCAAGGGATCTTTTATATGCACCATCCCACAGACAGGATAGTACATACCACATCCTTTTTTCACCAGTTGTGGAGCACTATCTGGGATGAGAAATAGCCCAATGGGCCCACTGACGGGGATCGATCTCAAATCGACAGTGCATAAAGCAAACGCTTTACCACTGGGCTACGTCCCGCCCCCTATGACAAACAATTCTTATACATTGATATATACTTACCGTGACATGCTCCTTGATATTCAGTAAATCCGGGCAGACACATACAGTAGAAAGTCCCTGCAGTATTCACACAGCCGGCACTGGTGGGACAAGGACTGGAACTGCATTCATTCACATCTGAAACAAACACACTACTCCAGCATGCTTCTAAAGACAACTTGCAATAATGAATTATAATACAGGGTCTATATTTAAAAAATGTTAAAACAACAACTGATTGATCAAAACAGTTTTGGGAGGTGTAGTCAACCCTGCAGACAAGGTAGAATGTATCATCCTAGAGAATGGCAGTCCTCCTATAAACAAAGTACAGGACAATGATTAAATAGCAATCACAACCTTGTAGGATGTATCATTATAATGTGGCAATCCTATAAACTAAGTACATGACTGATTCAACAGAGCAATAACAACCTTGTATGATGTATTATCCTAAAGAATGGCAGTCCTCTTATAAACAAAGTACAGGACAATGATTAAATAGCAATCACAACCTTGTAGGATGTACCATTATAATGTGGCAATCCTATAAACTAAGTACACGACTGATTCAACAGAGCAATAACAACCTTGTATGATGTATTATCCCAAAGAATGGCAGTCCTCTTATAAACAAAGTACATTACAATGTTTCAACAGAGGAATCACAAGCTTGGATGTGCCATACTAGAGTGGCAGTCCTCATATAAACAAAGTACATCACAATGAACAATCACAATCTAGTAGGATTATCATGTTAGAGTGGCCGTCCTCTTATAAACAAAAATAAACAGTTTGTTTTGTTTAATGAAACCACTAGAGCACATTGATTTATTAATCATCGGCTATTGGATGTCAAACATATGGCCATTCTGACACAAAGTATATGGCAATGAATTAAGAGAGCAATCACAACCTTGTCAAAACATCCTTTAGACTATTTGAACAGAGATACAATTTTGAATACATAACTGGTTTTTTCATTAATTCTAAACATAATGTAAAATGTTTTAAGGCAGTAGGCCTAGATATTATGTTCTCATCCCAATACTGGATCCATCCCAAAGTAAATGAACAACTTATGTTAGTGACAGCAACTAACCGTTAACCTCTTTTCTGGACAGACAACTCTAACAGACTAGTTGAGTGTCCAGGACACCTGTGCTTGAACCATAACTGGGTATGCAGCTGCACTACCCTGGGACACATATTGTAACAGTTTTTTCTCAAATGTTTTACAGAAACACAAACAAACCTTTACAGCCTATATCGTCCTCTACAAATCCTGGTTTACAACTGCAGTTGAAGCTGCCCTCTGTGTTGGTGCAGACGGAATGTTGTGGGCAGGGAGCTGTGTCACATTCATTCACATCTAAATGTTCAGTAACAACATCCTGTTATTCTTCAGTTAGACATACCAGTATTACCAATTTTTTTATTCAACCCCATTAAACAGTATTACAAAACATTATTATATAACCCATTAAGCAATACATTGTATTACAGAACATTTTTATTCAACCCCATTAAACAATATTACAAAACATGTTTATATAATGCATTAAGCAAATATTACAAAACATTATTATATAACCCATTAAACAATGCATTGTATTACAGAACATTTTTATTCAACCCCATTAAACAATATTACAAAACATTTTTATATAATGCATTAAGCAAATATTACAAAACATGTTTATATAACCCATTAAGCAATATTACAAAAACATTTTATATAACCCATTAAGTGATATTACAAAACATTTTAATATAATGCTACAAGACATTAATATAAACGTCCATGATTTTGGGGCTTTAAATAGTGCCAAGATTATGAAACCAATAAAAAAAGGAATTTTGTTTACCTTGAGCAATCAATATAATAACATGCCAATGTTTTGGGGTTTTTTGTTGGGGGTTTTATTATTTAAATATATATCTTGCCGGTTTATATAGTGGATGCAGGATAAAGATAAAATATACTGATTAATTATTAATTAGTTTAGGCTATTGGGACCAGTCAGAAGGTATCATAGCACTGTTCCATATACCAGGGTAGACAAAAGTATCAATATCACCGTTATCGATTTTTTTCATTCATGGTATGATAAAGAAACCTAATCACACAAATATTGTATAACAATATGTAGTTTTTTTAAATAATTTTAATCACTGTTGACAGTGGTTGGCATTACCTTTACAGAGTGAATCCACCATATGGTATCCGGGATGACATTCACAAAGATAGGACCCAGACGTACTTAGACAATATGAATGTTGGGGACATGGGTTCATGTTGCACATCTCTGAAGATAAATGATTTATGGACAGTTTCAAAATGATAAATAGTATATTCTTGTTGGTAAAGGTACACATATTTTGATCTATGGTTATTTAGTGTCTAAAATATGATTACTTCACCATTTTGAAGAGACAGACAGACAGAGAAAGTGAGAGACTGAGAGAGAGAGAGAGAGAGAGAGAGAGAGAGAGAGAGAGAGAGAGAGAGAGAGAGAGAGAGAGAGAATGAGAGAGAGAGAGACAGGGTGAGACTGAGAGATATATACATATACATATATACAGAAAGAAAGAAAGAAATGTTTTATTTAACGATGCACTCAACACATTTTATTTACAGTTATATGGCGTCAGACATATGGTTAAGGACCACACAGATTTTTTAGAGGAAACCCGCTGTCGCCACATAGGCTACTCTTTTACGACAGGCAGCAAGGGATCTTTTATTTGCACTTCCCACAGGCAGGATAGCACAAACCATGGCCTTTGTTGAACCCGTTATGGATCACTGGTTGGTGCAAGTGGTTTACACCTACCCATTGAGCCTTGCGGAGCACTCACTCAGGGTTTGGAGTCAGTATCTGGATTAAAAAACCCATGCCTTGACTGGGATCTGAACCCAGTACCTACCAGCCTGTAGACCGATGGCTAACCACAACGCCACAAAGACGGGTACATATATACAGAGACAGAGAGATGGAGAAGAGATATGACCCATTGTCGCCACATAAGGTTCTCCTACTGAAAAGCATTTTCCAACAGACAAGATAATAAATACCATGGCCTTTGATGGGGGAAATTGATTTCATCAAGGTTGAACATTCTACCTCTTAGCTAGATTTTGCCTCCTTATAAAAATGTATTAAAATACTATGGCTATTTTAAATGGTTTTAATCAACATATATACTAAAACAAGGTATGCATCCATATTTCCATACCTATATAAAGTGATGAAGACTCGCCTGTGGATGATGCTGGAGATGACACTTCTATATCCAGAGTAAGAAACAATGACTGATGAACACAAGTCTGGTTGCTGCTCACACTACATGGTGCAGTAAAACTGGAGGAAGGCTCTAGGATTCTTTCTGACAAGGACACAGCACTCAAACTATCAATAAACAACACTTCTGTTGACAAACCACCAACAAAATAAGACAACATGCTGGATGTCTCAACTGTGTCCAGAGAAGATGTTTCAAAACTGAGTAAACTGATGTCCGAGTATGATGGGGAAAGCAGCGCATCAGAAGATATCATGTCTGTGGTTAATGTTGCTTTGAACAGTATAGACTCTAATATAGGTTTCAGTGTAACACTGGTGTAGTAAATACTAGAATCAGGTAGTACAGATTCTAAGGCAGCAGAATTTGTGTGGGAAACACGAGTGTCATCAAGTAGATAATCTAATGCAGTTGGCGTTACTGTATTGGTATCACTGGTGTAGTAGCCAATAGAGTAAGCAAATTCAGACGATAATGCAGAAGGTTTCACCTTAACATTGCTGTTGTAAATACTAGACTCAGCAAGAGCAGATGCCAATGCAGTAGGCTTCACTGTGTTGGTAACATTTGTGTAGTAGACACTAGATTCAGCAAATACGGATTCTAATGCAGTAGGCTTCACCATAACAACATTGCTGCTGTAGACACTAGATTCAGCAAATACAGACTCTAATGCAGTAGGCTTCACCATAACAACATTGCTGCTGTAGACACTAGATTCAGCAAATACAGACTCTAATGCAGTAGGCTTCACCAAAACAACATTGCTGCTGTAGACACTAGATTCAGCAAATACAGACTCTAATGCAGTAGGCTTCACCATAACAACATTGCTGCTGTAGACACTAGATTCAGCAAATACAGACTCTAATGCAGTAGGCTTCGCCATAACAACATTGTTACTGTAGACACTAGATTCAGCAAATACAGACTCTAATGCAGTAGGGTTCATCATAACATTGCTGCTGTAGACACTAGCTTCAGCAAATACGGATTCTAATGCAGTAGGCTTCATCATTAGATTGTTGCTGTAGACACTAGATTCAGCAAATACAGACTCTAATGCAGTAGGCTTCACCATAACAACATTGCTGCTGTAGACACTAGATTCAGCAAATACAGACTCTAATGCAGTAGGCCTCACCATGTTGATAACATTGCTGCTGTAGACACTAGACTCGGCAAGTGCAGACTCTGATGCAGTAGGCTTCACCATAACATTGCTGCTGTAGACACTAGATATCACCATCTTTATTAGTCTGGTTTCATAATCAGTGGAGACAGCAGTATGAAAGCTGACATTAGAGTAAGGTTCATAATTACTTGTTTTCCACAATAAAGATATGGCTGTTCTTGATGGCATAATGTCATCTTCTGCTACTGAATGTGTCAGTGTCTTGTAAATGTCACTGTCTAATAATGGAGTTGTCTGTGCTTGGTAACCATCATCTGCTAGTAGTGAAACCATCTGTGTATGAAAAACTGAATCCATGGTTTCAGATGGCCATACTATATGCAAACTCGAAGCAGATGATGTTATTAATGGTAGTAAGCTTGTAATTTCTGAAACATTAAACAATTAATAAAGATTACATATAGAATTTAATATATATGTAATATGGCAACAATCAAAACATAAAAAGTCAGTCAATGGACATTTTTATAAGTGAGCTTGCAATCATTAATTATTTTGAAAGGTAAATGCATCTTGTACACCAGTTATGAACAGTGGCATAGCGTGGGTTGCCAGCGCCCGGCACAAGGCAAGTATTGCACCCTCTAACCAGTGGACTGTTAGCACTCCCCAAGTCCCTTCCACCAGTCCAGAATTTTGCACTTGGGGCAATCGCCCCAGTGGCCTCGCCCACGCTATGCCACTGATTATAAAATTGGCTTTTATCATATTGGTTATTTGCAATGAAAGGATGAAAATCAACTATTTTAGCATATTTCATAAAATATTTATATTATTTCAGGCAGCGGCATTCCATTATTCAACTATATAAACATGAATGATTATTTTGAGTAAATACAGTGACATACATTATTTATAAATCAAGATTGTATGCCTGTGTAACACTGAG
Organism: Gigantopelta aegis; assembly: GCF_016097555.1. Lineage (NCBI taxonomy): Eukaryota > Metazoa > Mollusca > Gastropoda > Neomphalida > Peltospiridae > Gigantopelta > Gigantopelta aegis. Next base: position 73,180,632 of record NC_054706.1, on the reverse strand, counting down.
TACAAGGGACAGCATCATATTAAAGTAAAAGACCTGTACATACCTGTCTTCTGCATTCTGACAGTCATATTGGCACACGTGGACACAGATACTTCACAAGCCAGATCTAGAGACACAGACGCGGTGCTTGAGAAAGATGTTTCAAGTCCAATGGTGGATATGACAGAAGATACACTGTCATACATGTCAACATACAATGAAACTGAATTGAGAGACATCAAATCTGAGCTGACTTTAGAGTTGTCAGTAGAGGATTGCAGATCTGTATAGTAAGTGACTGTTTCATCTGATGATGATATCAAATGTGTGGCAACTGAGTCAAATGTGATTGTGTTTTGGTTTGTATCGTACAATAATGTCGAATATACTGCAGTTGAATAAAACACTGTCATCTTTTGTTCTGAATAACCAGATGAAGATGGGTGTATATCATCATACAATGATGTTGAAGATACATCAGATGAAAACACTGTTGTCTTTTGTCCTGAGTAACCAAATGAAGGGTGTATATCATCATACAATGATGTTGAAGACACTGCAGATGAATAAAACATTGTGGTCTTTTGTCCTGAATAACCAGATAAAGATGGGTGTATATCAGATGAAGATTTACTAGCTGCATTTTGTAATTCTGATACTGAAAGTGACTCTGATGTGGTCAAAAAGGCAGATGGTTCTGATACACTAAAAGTGTCTTGAGACAAGAATGCCATTTCATCTAGAGACATGGATATGGCACTATATGACAGTAACTTTGCTGTGTCTGAATAAACAGTGGAGGTCAATTCAGGTATGGTATGCCAACCTGTTTGTTCCGTTACGTTTAATTGAGATGACACACTGTTTAAAAGAAGTGATGACTGACTTGTATCAAACAATGTAGCAATCTTTCCACTCTGCTGTTGAAATGATGAAGACTTAAGTGTTGATGACACATCTTTGATGGGAGTGGCAGAAGATCCTAAAGGATCAGGATCATCTACATGAGTTGCTGTATTGAGAGGATCATAGTTCTGTTGAGTCTTCGTGATGCCAGACGTCAGTGGGCCTTTTACAAATGCTACAATTATAACAGACATTTTGTGATAAAACATTCTAGTTATTTTATTTTATTTTTATAATGTTTATTACTTACGCTTATTGAATATTTCACATATTAGTCATATTTAACTTTAAAGCAAATTAAAAAGACAATGAATCCACCTTTTGGTTTAAATAATTATGCTTTCATGTCTCAGAATACCAGGCTTTGACAGTACATTGTGAAAAACAGCTGCTACGTGATCATCATCACCTCTCCCATGTATCTAAATTGGAATGACAAGCAAGTGGGATGGCATTTGATACAGTCTTTGTTATACCATGTATGGAATATTGGTTAATTATATCATGGTGGTAGTGTGTTTGTCAGTTACTCACCTGTATATGAAGTGTCAATTATATACTGTGGATTGCTGATCTGTTGGTAGCCATCATTGAACATTGATCTAAGGTCAACTTCAAGTACTTGTAACTCTCGAAAATCAACTGTGAAGTCCACGATAATGCTGCCTTGGCTGTCATAATGATATAATGAAACTTTTAAAAATATTTCTTTTATTTCACTTTTTTTTACACAACCATCCAATACAAATAGTTTTGTTTGTTTCTTTTAAAAACAGCACCCACTCTGAATACAATAATATATAATATTAATGACCGGAATGTTAAGTTTAAAAAAACATAATGAGAAAAGGGGAAGAACAAAAAGAAGCAAATATAATGAAACTTGGTATACTGAGTAGTTATCAAGTCAATGTAAAGATGTACATCTACAATAGTATACAAACATGGATATGGAGGACTGCCAGTCTGTGGGGAAGGTAAGAAAAAACACCACTAAAACAATTCCTTTAAAATTAACATCTTAAATTTAACTCCATGTGAAATAATAAAAGTAATAAGCAATGAAGAAAGCATTAGTATAAATTAGCATTTATAACAGTCAAAATATCAATTGATAAATATAGTGTTAAATAAGTCCAACATTTCATGAATGTGTGGCAAGTCTAGAAAAATGCAAATGTAAAAACATATTGTACCGGTATATGGTAAATGCCCAAATATCAATCATACTTACCTAAATCCATTAATGACAATGTGATCTATGTACTTGGCTAAGTTAGCATTCTGGAATATCTTCTGAAGCTACAAATATAAATAATAACGACATTGAAAACAAATATATCTTATAACAGAAAACCCCCTGAATCATTAATTCTGTTTATTAAATACCGGGTAAGATTAAAAATAAATAAATACATATTTAAATGCATTTAGAAAAGAACAACAATCGAACCAGGTTTGTTTTAATGCATAGACAATCAGCTAACTGCTTACTAATTTTTATTATATAGAGGTTATTTCGTATTTAATTCAAATATGATTTTTATGTCAACGAGTAATGTGTGAAAATTGTAATTGCAAAGCAATTCATGAAAATATGTTTTTCACACATCACGAGTTGACATAAAAATTGTATTAGAAAACCCCCCATGAAATGGTCTATTTATTATATACATCTTTCCTAGTTTTTGACAATACCTTTCACTTTTTTTGTTAATGTTTTTCACTGATCCTATCGAAAACACATAATGCCATGATATATTTCATTAGGTTGAACTTTTGTTGAAAATTTACTTGACCATGGTATTTTTAAAAGAAATATCTTTATTTAACTAATAGTTACTTAATAATACTGCTGTGCAAACATTCCTGACAAAATGATCCTCCCCCCCCCAAAAATACAAGTACAAAACAAATCAAACAGCAAGTTTAAAAACTTACATCCAACGACAGGAAATTGTGTCAGCTTCGTATTCAATCAGTTTTAGATATTTTATCGTAATTGCATATCATATCCATTTTTTTTACAGGTACAATTGTTTAAATTACTCTTCATTTTTTCAAATACAACCAGATGCACTGGTAATCATCAAACTTAAACTCTCAATAATTTACAAGAGAGATAACTGATTAATTAATGTTCACAAAAATATAAATATGATTTCTATATTTTCACTGTACATAGTTAAAATACAGTGAAAATATGACTTTTTCACCAGATATCACTTTTATGGTTTCTGTAGATCTATATATTTCATTGCTATGTATATAATAAACAGACTTATCTTACATCATATTGGTCAATTCATTAAAAAAATGTTCCCTTTTTAAAACTTGAATAGCAGAAAATGTATGCACTGAAAATTGGCAGGAAACCAGTTTATTATGGAGGTAGAATTCTTACTTTGATATATAGTTTATTCTTAAAATTGTGAAAATAAGTTAGCTGATTATATAATTTTGACTACCTATGGCCATACCTAGCTTAAAATAATGAGGAGTTGAGGGACAGGGGGCAGTAAAACCAGAATCAAGGCAGAGTAATATAGGGTCTTATCCAGTTACACACAAAGGGTGCATTTAATCTTAAAAAAGGCCCTTTTTTGTATTATTTAAAAGGAGGACTCCTCGACCCATTCCTTATTAAATATGGTTCTGCAATCTGATATTAGATGATTGTTGATAAATCCACTATGCTAAACCATTAAAACAAATGTAAAATAAAGAGTTAAAAAATAATCCCATAATATAGATAATTATTAGATTAAGTTACTATTAATTCTTACAAAGGCAATGATTTTGAGCTTGAGTGCTTCATACTCAGCTGAAGTTTTATCTGACAGCGGTGGAGTCCAAACAGCACCGTCCATGACCTTCATGGTACCCTTGTATTCTGCCACGCTTGTCTCCCCTGTCGAAGTCTGAATGGCCAGTGTTTTTGATATTTCAGTCAAAGATGTCGACAGTCCTTCTTGAAGCTAGAATAAAATAAAATAAAAACAATTCATAAGTATGGTGTGTTATATATATACTACTCAAAAGAATTTAAGGGTCAGACGATATTTTCGACATTATTTTCTGAATGTCAATTATATTAGCTAGACCATAATGTCACGCATGGTATTGTTCCATTTTGACGAAAGTGGGTCTAAGCAACCCATAAATGAATTAAAATCCACTGTCATTGACACTGTCGACTAGTTCTAATGGCGAAAACATGCTTACATTTGCACGTAAATTAGGGCGAAAGCGAAAGGTCTGCTAAGTGCCCATAACTTGCTTTTTCACAAAGTGCTTCATTTGCACGCTTTGCATGTGTATTCCATGTTCCCAATGCTGAATTTCCGTATAATTGGAGCTTGCGTTCGTGTGTACGGTGCACACTCCAAATTCGACAATGGTACGACGTCAACTGACTATCGAAGATCGAGGAAGGGCTATTGCTTGGCTTCAGGATGGCAATACGCAAAGAAATGTTGCTCTGAGACTTGGTGTCAGTCAGAGTGTCGTTGGCCGACTGTGGCAACGGTACCAAGCAACGAATTCTGTTCGAAATCGTCCACGTTCGGGAAGACCCCAAAGCACTACAAATAGAGAGGACCGCTACATCACCAATATGGCTCTACATCAACGCACAACCACTGCACACCGATTACGTGACAATCTGTGGACTGCGACTGGAACTCGAGTGTCTGATCAAACCATACGCAATCGTCTGAGAGCCAATAATCTACGCTGCCATCGCCAGGCTGTTCGACCACCACTCCTACCACGTCACAGAACGGCCAGACGTCACTGGTGTACACTTCATCTACGGTGGCAACGTGTTCAGTGGGGTCGAGTGATGTTCACTGATGAGTCCAGGTTTAGTCTCCAGTTCAACGACGGTCGGGTTCGTGTCTACAGACGTCCTGGGGAGCGCTTCGCTGACGTTAACGTTAGACAACGTCACCGGTTCGGTGGTGGCAGCGTCATGGTGTGGGGCAGCATCTCTATCCACCACAGGACCCCCCTCTATGTGGTGGATGGCAATCTGAATGAAATCCGCTATCTGAATGAGATTATCCGGCCGTTGGTTCTCCCAGGCCTTCAGCAGATTGGCGGCGGGGCAATTCTGCAGGATGACAATGCCAGACCCCACCGCGCCAGTGTGGTAACGGACTTTCTCAGACAACAAGGTATCGCCAGGATGGATTGGCCAGCATATTTGCCTGACTTGGCCCCAATAGAGACGCCTGGGATGAATTAGGCAGGAGAGTTCGGGATAACCATGCCCCTCCAGCCAACCTTCATGATCTGGGTCAACTTCTTATGGCAGAGTGGCAGGCCATTCCCCAAGAGTTCTTCAGACGTCTGATCAACAGCATGAGGCAACGATGTGTCGAGTGTATTCGCGCCAGGGGTGGATTCACACACTATTAAACAAATGCTCTAATGTGTAAAATCCATGTTTGACAACCTTCAACTTTGACAGCATGTCATGTGACTTTCTTGTATACAGTGACGTTTATTTGTGGTTTTTTGTAAATATGGAACAATAAATTTAATTTTTGGTGTAGTTTACATCATCAATCTAATACACTCTGAAACTTATTTGGTTACAAATTTTTGACCCTTAAATTCTTTTGAGTAGTATATATATATATTAGGAGAAAGTATGAATCAGTTTTATGTGGAATACAATTTTTAAAAAGCAGTTTCATAATTATGGGCAGTGTTTCTGCCAGAAAGAAATGTTTGGGTATGGTGTTATGGAACTGAATGTAACCACAGTCAACAGGGGGTATGGGTGTCCCCCAGAAAGAAAATGGGATAAGTTAAGAGTTAGGATTAAGAAAAGCATACATTAATGATAAAAGTCATTAATTTTGTCAAAAGGTTAACTTAAAAACAAAAATCTGTAAAAAGATTTGGGTATGGTGCTATACCCATTTTACCCTCTGGCAGAAACTGTGATGAGGTATATATCTTTTAGAAGACAGAGTGAATCAGGTTAGTTGTAAATCTGAATGATAAATATCTTAAACACATTCAAGTCCATATCTCTATACAAGGCAGAGTTCAAAGGCTGTTCTAAAAATGTAGTGCCAATATTCACAGTATAAAACTTCTTTTATATGTTGGCATATTGTCTGAATAATCCAAACACTAAAACTATTCATGTTTTTAAAATCTTATCTCTTTTCATAACAGTTTAAAGGATATTTATACAATTACATTAACATGACTCTAAAATCATTAATATAAAATATGTTAAAATTGTCTTAAAACTATCTTAAAATCCCAACATTTCGATTAAAAACTTTAAATTTCCTCAAGGAAATAAAATAACAAAGTGCAATGAGACTAAAAACAGACCCACACCAGATGAACAGATTAAAAACAACACAAGCTAAGAAAACGATGGGAACCAATCAAATGAAATAATATAACAAAAGAGACTGATTAAAACAACAAAGGGAGCACTGAAAGCTAGACAAAGCCACTGTGGACCAATTTGTGTTTAATCTGTGATTCCACTGCAAACAATTGCACCATTTTACTATTAAAGGAACTAACAATCATTAAAGAAAATGGCCAGTATAAAAAGTATGTCATTATTAAGTGAGATTAATAAATAAAACGTACTGTAATTCCGAATGACAGGAGACTTGACCCCACTGACACTGTGATGACTGGTGTACCTCTAAGACTGCTGACTAGGATTGGGGTTGAGATCTGGCTCCCAGAACTCAAAACGTCATAAGAGGTATACACGACTGAGGTCATCTTTACTTCACTCGTTGATGGTGATATATCTGTTGATGTCATGGGTTCTGATGTTATATCTGTTGATATTATGGGTTCTGATGTTATATCTGTTGATGTTACAGGTTCTGATGTTATATCTGTTGATGTCATGGGTTCTGATGTTATATCTGTTGATGTTACGGGTTCTGATATTATATCTGTAAATGTTACGGGTTCTGATGTTATATATGTTGATGTAACAAGTTCTAATGTTATACCTGTTGATGTCACATGTTCTGAGGTTATATCTGTTGATGTCACAGGTTCTGATGTTATATCTGTTGATGTCATAGGTTCTAATTTTATATCTGTTGATGTCACAGATTCTGATGTTAAATCTGATGATGATGTGATATTTGTTGATGTTATATATGTTGATGTCACAGGTTCTAATGTTATGTCTGTTGAATTCACAGATTCTGATGTCATATCTGATAATGTTACAACGTCTGATGTAACATCTGTTGATGTAACAGATTCTGATGTTAGATCTGTTGATTTCAAAGATTCTAATGATTTATATACTGATGTCACAGGTTCTAATGTTAGACCTGTTGATGTAACATATTCTGATGTTGAATCAGTTAATGCTGTAGATTTTAATTTTATGTCTGTTGATGATGTTATATATGTTGATGTCACAGGTTCTGATGTTATATCTGTTGATGTCACAGGTGTAGATGTTATATCTGTTGATGTCACAGGTGTAGATGTTATATCTGTTGATGTTATATCTGTTGATATCACAAGTTCTGATGTTATATCTCTTGATGTCAGAGGTTCTGATGTTATATATATTGATGTCACAGGTTTTGATGTTACATCTGTTAATGTTACAGGTTCTGATGTTATATTTGTTGGTGTCAAAAGTTGTGATGTTATATATGTTGATATCACAGGTTCTGATGTTATATATGTTGATGTCACAGGTTCTGATGTTATATATGTTGATGTCACAGGTTTTGATGTTATATCTGTTGATGTCACAAGTTCTGATGTTATATCTGTTGATGTCACAAGTTCTGATGTTATATCTGTTGATGTTATAGGTGTTGATGTCACATGTTCTGATGTTATATATGTTGATGTCACAGGTTTTGATGTTACACCCATTGATATCACAGGTTTTGATGTTATACCTGTTGATATTACAAGTTCCGATTTTATATATGTTGATGTCACAGGTTCTGGTGTTATATATGTTGATGTCACAGGTTTTGATGTTATATCTGTTGATGTCACAAGTTCTGATGTTATATCTGTTGATGTCACAAGTTCTGATGTTATATCTGTTGATGTTATAGGTGTTGATATCACATGTTCTGATGTTATATATGTTGATGTCACAGGTTTTGATGTTACACCCATTGATATCACAGGTTTTGATGTTATACCTGTTGATATTACAAGTTCCGATTTTATATATGTTGATGTCACAGGTTCTGGTGTTATATATGTTGACAACACAGGTTCTGATGTTATATATCTTGATGTCACAGATTCTGATGTCAGATATGTTGATACCAAAGATTCTAATGGTTTATATACTGATGTCACAGGTTCTGATGTTAGACCTGTTGATGTAACATATTCCGATGTTGAATCAGATAATGTCGTAGATTCTAATTTTATGTCTGTTAATGATGTTATATATGTTGATGTCACAGATTCTGATGTTAGATATGTTGATGCCAAAGATTCTAATGGTTTATAATCTGATGTAACAGGTTCTGATGTTAGACCTGTTGATGTAACATATTCCAATGTTGAATCAGTTAATGCCGTAGATTCTAATTTTATGTCTGTTGATGATGTTATATATGTTGATGTCACAAATTCTGATGTTATATCTGTTGATGTCACAGGTGTTGGTGTTATATTTGTTGATGTGACAGGTGTTGATGTTATATATGTTGATGTCACAAGTGTTGATGTTATATTTGTTGATATCACAAGGTCTGATGTTATATCTGTTGATGTCACAAATTCTGATGTTATATATCTTGATGTCACATGTTTTGATGATGGTGTTATCTCTGTTAACTGTTCTGCAGAACTTGGTGCTGGCACTGTCATTGTAAAGTCTAATGAAGTCTCTATTTGTTCTGAAGATATTGTGTCTGATGGTGTATTGAGTTCTACTAAACTTGTTTGTGCTGCTACTAATATTTCAGAGGTGGTTTTCAGTTTTTGTAAAGATATATCAGATTCTGATAAAAGGTCTTGTAAACTTGTTTCTTGTACTACATTTCTTGTTGATACTGCTGATATTTCAGTGTTAATTGAAGTTTCTATTTCTGATGAAGAAGCTATATTTGAAGATGACATAAGATATTGGGAGTTTTGTTGTTCCAGTGAATTGGTTGTTGGTGCCCCTGACATTTTAGAGGAAAATAAAATTTGTGTTCTGGATGATATGGATATATCTGATGCAATCGCAATGTACTCTGAACTTATAAATGTTTGTGGGTTCATGGCTGAAGTGGCTGATGTATCAGATATAAATGATGTTTCCACTGCTGATGATGTCACAAGATCATGTGAACTTAACTGTTGCTGAAAACCCAATGTTGATATTTTTGAAGTTTCAAAATCTAATGACGTTTCTATTTTTGGTGAAGATACTATAGTCCTTGTTGATATTGCTGATGTTTCAAAAACAAGTGAAGTTTCTACTGTTGGTGATAAGGTTGTATCTGGTTGTGGTGCTTTAAAACTATGTGAACTTACTTGTTCTAATGAACTGGTTATTGCTGCTTCTGGTGATTCAGTGGCAACTGAGTTTTCCAGTTTTAGTGAAGGTGTTATATTTGATGATGTACTTGTGTTTAGTGAACCAGTTTCTAACAGTGAGTCTGATGAAGTCACAGAGTCTTTGGAATTTATTTCTTCTAGTGAACTAAGTATCGGTGTTATTGAAGATTTATAAGCATATGAGGTGTCCAGTGATGGGGCTATGTCTGTCGATGTTACAAGGACCTGTGAGCTAAGTTGTTCAAGTGAACCTGGTATAGTTTCTGCTGATGCTTCTGTAATAAATGGACTTTCTAGATGAGTTGAAGACGTTATATCTGATGATGGAATATGATCCTGAAATATAGTTTGTTCTGGTGAATCTGTTACTGTTTCTATTGGCATTTCAGTTGTAAAGGAAGTTACTATTTTAGCTGAAAATGTCATATCTGATAGCTTAATAAAGTCCTGTAAACTTGTTTCTTTTAGTGAACCTGTAGCTGTTTCTACTGATGCTTCAGTAGCAAAAGATGTTTCTATTTCGGTTGAAAGGGTTATAGCTGATGTTGGAATAAGGCCTTGTGAACGTGTTCCTTCTAGTGAACTTGTTAATGTTTTTCTTGTTGTATCAGAGTCAAACGAGATTATGTCTGTTGGTATATCAAAGTGTTGTGAATTTGTTTGTTCTAGCGAACTGGACGTTTCTGGTATTGCTGTATCAGAGACAGATACAATTTCTGAATTTAGTGAAGAGATTATATCTGAAGGTATAATGGGTTTTTGAGAAGCTATTATTGTTCCTACTGATGCTTCAGTAACAACAGAAGTTTCTACTTTGGATGAAAATGTTGTATCTGATGATATAATAACATTCTGTGAAGTCATTTGGTCTAGTGAACTTGGTATTGTCTGCACAGATTTTTCATAGGCAATTGATGTTTCCATTTCTGGTGAAGATGTTACAAGATCTTGTAAATCTTTTACTTCTAGTGAACTGGTTACTGCCGATTTTAGCATTTTAGAGTCAAACAAAGTTCCTGTTTCTAATAAAGAGAGACTATCAGAAGTTGTTTCAAAATCTTTTGAATTTAGTTTTTCTAACGAACTGGTTATTAGTTTTGTTGGTGTTCCAAAGACAAATGATGTTTGCGTTTTAAGTGAAGGTATTATATCTGACTTTACCAAACTTGATAATGATTCTGTCTCTTGTAGCACACTCACTGATGGCATCAATGACATTGCAATATCTAAAGAAGAACCTTGTGAAGACTTTGTTAAGAAGAATGAGGAAGAATCTTGCAAACCGACTTGTTCTGATGATGTCACTGTTAGCATGTTTACGTATGTTGAACTTACTAGCTCTTGTGAACTTATTTGTTCCACTGCACTGGTTATTTCCGAGACAAATAAAGTTTCCAGATTTGGTAGAGAGGTAATTTCTGAAGATGTGTCACGTTTTTGTGAAGTAAGTTGTTCCATAGACTTTGGAACACTTGAGCTTTCTGTGGTAAATGTTTCCGAAGTTGCTGAGATGTATCTACTGGACACTATCCTCGAGTCTGACTCAGTCAATGATGGAGAGTCTGATATTAATATTTCTGATGCTGTCCTGATAGCAGATGCGAACAAATGTATGGTGTCAGATGTTAATGATTCAGATCCTGTTGTTATAGTTGCTTGTAAAAATGTGGCATCAGATTTAAATAATTCTGAAGTTGTTGTGGTAGTTGATGAGAACAACAATGTGGTATCATGTGTCAATGATTCTGATGTTGTGGTAGCTGATAACAACGTAGTATCATGTGTTAATGATTCCGATGTTGTGGTAGCTGATAACAACAATGTGGTATCATGTGTTAACGATTCTGATATTGTTGTGGTAGCTGATGATAAGAACAAGGTGGTATCATGTTTCAAGGATTCTGATGCCGTTGTGGTAGCTGATGACAACAATGTGGCATCATATGTCAATGATTCTGATGTTGTCGTAGTAGCTGATGGGAACAACGTGGCATCATGTGTCAATGATTCTGATGTTGTCATGGTAGCTGATGACAACAACGTGGCATCATGTGTCAATGATTCTGATGTTGTCGTGGTAGCTGATGGGAACAACAATGTGGTATCATGTGTCAGTGATTCTGATACTGTCATGGTAGCTGATGATAACAACAACGTGGTATCATGTGTCAGTGATTCTGATGCCGTTGTGGTAGATGATGATAACAACAACGTGGTATTATGTGTCAGTGATTCTGATGCCGCTGTGGTAATTGATGATAACAACAATGTGGTATCATGTGTCAAGGCTTCTGATGCCGTTGTGGTAGCTGATGATAACAACAATGTGGTATCATGTGTCAAGGATTCTGATGCTGTTGTGGTAGCTGATGACAACAACGTGGTATCATGTGTCAAGGTTTCTGATGTTGTCGTGGTAGCTGATGGGAACAATGTGGCATCATGTGTCAATGATTCTGATGTTCCCATGGTAGCTGATGACAACAATGTGGTGTCATGTGTCAAGGATTCTGATGCCGTCGTGGCAGCTGATGGGAACAACAACGTGGTATCATGTGTCAGTGATTCTGATGTTGCCATGATAGCTGATGACAACAACGTGGTATCATGTGTCAAGGATTCTGATGCCAATGTGGTAGCTGATGATAACAACAATGTGGTATCATATGTCAAGGATTCTGATGACTTTGTGGTAGCTGATGATAACAACAATGTGGTGTCAAGTGTCAAGGATTCTGAAGATAACAACAATGTGGTATCATGTGTCAGTGATTCTGATACTGTCATGGTAGCTGATGATAACAACAACGTGGTATCACGTATCAGTGATTCTGATGCCGTTGTGGTAGCTGATGATAACAACAAAGTGGTATCATGTATCAGTGATTCTGATGTTGCCATGGTAGCTGATGACAACAACGTGGTATCATGTGTCAGTGATTCTGATGTTGCCATGGTAGCTGATGACAACAACGTGGTATCATGTGTCACGGCTTCTGATGCCGTTGTAGCAGCTGATGATAACAACAATGTGGTATCAAGTGTCAAGGCTTCTGATGCCGTTGTGGCAGCTGATGATAACAACAATGTGGTATCAAGTGTCAAGGCTTCTGATGCCGTTGTGGCAGCTGATGATAACAACAATGTGGTATCATGTGTCAAGGATTCTGATGCCGTTGTGGCAGCTGATGATAACAACAATGTGGTATCATGTGTCAAGGATTCTGATGCCGTTGTGGCAGCTGATGAAAACAACAATGTGGTATCATGTGTCAAGGATTCTGATGCCGTCGTGGCAGCTGATGGGAACAACAACGTGGTATCATGTGTCAGTGTAGATCTTGCCATGTAGCTGATGACAACAACGTGGTATCATGGTCAAGGCTTCTGATGCCGTTGTGGCAGCTGATGATAACAACAATGTGGTATCATGTGTCAAGGATTCTGATGCCGGTGGCAGCTGATGAACAACAACGTGGTATCATGTGTCAAGGATTCTGATGCCGTCGTGGCAGCTGATGGGAACAACAACGTGGTATCATGTGTCAAGGATTCTGATGCCGTCGTGGCAGCTGATGGGAACAACAACGTGGTATCATGTGTCAAGGATTCTGATGCCATTGTGGTAGCTGATGATAACAACAATGTGGTATCATATGTCAAGGATTCTGATGACTTTGTGGTAGCTGATGATAACAACAATGTGGTGTCAAGTGTCAAGGATTCTGAAGATAACAACAATGTGGTATCATGTGTCAGTGATTCTGATACTGTCATGGTAGCTGATGATAACAACAACGTGGTATCACGTATCAGTGATTCTGATGCCGTTGTGGTAGCTGATGATAACAACAAAGTGGTATCATGTATCAGTGATTCTGGTGTTGCCATGGTAGCTGATGACAACAACGTGGTATCATGTGTCAGTGATTCTGATGTTGCCATGGTAGCTGATGACAACAACGTGGTATCATGTGTCACGGCTTCTGATGCCGTTGTAGCAGCTGATGATAACAACAATGTGGTATCAAGTGTCAAGGCTTCTGATGCCGTTGTGGCAGCTGATGATAACAACAATGTGGTATCATGTGTCAAGGCTTCTGATGCCGTTGTGGCAGCTGATGATAACAACAATGTGGTATCATGTGTCAAGGATTCTGATGCCGTTGTGGCAGCTGATGATAACAACAATGTGGTATCGTGTGTCAAGGATTCTGATGCCGTCGTGGCAGCTGATGGGAACAACAACGTGGTATCATGTGTCAGTGATTCTGATGTTGCCATGGTAGCTGATGACAACAACGTGGTATCATGTGTCAAGGCTTCTGATGCCGTTGTGGCAGCTGATGGGAACAACAATGTGGTATCATGTGTCAAGGATTCTGATGCCGTCGTGGCAGCTGATGGGAACAACAACGTGGTATCATGTGTCAAGGATTCTGATGCCGTCGTGGCAGCTGATGGGAACAACAACGTGGTATCATGTGTCAAGGATTCTGATGCCATCGTGGCAGCTGATGGGAACAACAACGTGGTATCATGTGTCAAGGATTCTGATGCCATTGTGGTAGCTGATGATAACAACAATGTGGTATCATATGTCAAGGATTCTGATGACTTTGTGGTAGCTGATGATAACAACAATGTGGTGTCAAGTGTCAAGGATTCTGAAGATAACAACAATGTGGTATCATGTGTCAGTGATTCTGATACTGTCATGGTAGCTGATGATAACAACAACGTGGTATCACGTATCAGTGATTCTGATGCCGTTGTGGTAGCTGATGATAACAACAAAGTGGTATCATGCATCAGTGATTCTGATGTTGCCATGGTAGCTGATGACAACAACGTGGTATCATGTGTCACGGCTTCTGATGTTGCCATGGTAGCTGATGACAACAACGTGGTATCATGTGTCACGGCTTCTGATGCCGTTGTAGCAGCTGATGATAACAACAATGTGGTATCAAGTGTCCAGGCTTCTGATGCCGTTGTGGCAGCCGATGATAAGAACAATGTGGTATCATGTGTCAAGGATTCTGATGCCGTTGTGGTAGCTGATGAGAACAACAATGTGGTATCATGTGTCAAGGATTCTGATGCCGTTGTGGTAGCTGATGAGAACAACAATGTGGTATCATGTGTCAAGGATTCTGATGCTCTTGTGGTAGCTGATGACAACAACGTGGTATCATGTGTCAAGGCTTCTGATGCCGTTGTGGCAGCTGATGATAACAACAATGTGGTATCATATGTCAAGGATTCTGATGACTTTGTGGTAGCTGATGATAACAACAATGTGGTGTCAAGTGTCAAGGATTCTGAAGATAACAACAATGTGGTATCATGTGTCAGTGATTCTGATACTGTCATGGTAGCTGATGATAACAACAACGTGGTATCACGTATCAGTGATTCTGATGCCGTTGTGGTAGCTGATGATAACAACAAAGTGGTATCATGTATCAGTGATTCTGATGTTGCCATGGTAGCTGATGACAACAACGTGGTATCATGTGTCAGTGATTCTGATGTTGCCATGGTAGCTGATGACAACGATGTGGTGTCAAGTGTCAAGGATTCTGATGATAACAACAATGTGGTATCATGTGTCAAGGCTTCTGATGCCGTTGTGGCAGCCGATGATAACAACAATGTGGTATCATGTGTCAAGGATTCTGATGCCGTTGTGGTAGTTGATGATAAGAACAATGTGGTATCATGTGTCAAGGATTCTGCTGCCGTTGTGGTAGCTGATGAGAACAACAATGTGGTATCATGTGTCAAGGATTCTGATGCCGTTGTGGTAGCTGATGAGAACAACAATGTGGTATCATGTGTCAAGGATTCTGATGCTCTTGTGGTAGCTGATGACAACAACGTGGTATCATGTGTCAAGGCTTCTGATGCCGTTGTGGCAGCTGCTGATGATAACAACAATGTGGTATCATGTGTCAAGGCTTCTGATGCCGTTGTGGTAGCTGATGGGAACAATAACGTGGTATCATGTGTCGAGGATTCTGATGCCGTTGTGGTAGCTGATGATAACAACAATGTGGTATCATGTGTGAAGGATTCTGATGCCGTCGTGGCAGCTGATGGGAACAACAACGTGGTATCATGTGTCAGTGATTCTGATGTTGCCATGGTAGCTGATGACAACAACGTGGTATCATGTGTCAAGGCTTCTGATGCCGTTGTGGCAGCTGATGATAACAACAATGTGGTATCATGTGTCAAAGATTCTGATGCCGTTGTGGTAGCCGATGATAACAACAATGTGGTATCATGTGTCAAGGCTTCTGATGTCGTTGTGGCAGCTGATGATAACAACAATGTGGTATCATGTGTCAAGGATTCTGGTGCCGTTGTGGTAGCTGATGGGAACAATAACGTGGTATCATGCGTCAAGGATTCTGATGTTGTCGTGGCAGCTGATGGGAACAACAATGTGGTATCATGTGTCAAGGATTCTGATGCCGTCGTGGCAGCTGATGGGAACAACAACATGGTATCATGTGTCAAGGATTCTGATGCCGTCGTGGTAGCTGATGGGAACAACAATGTGGTATCATGTGTCAAGGATTCTGATGATAACAACAATGTGGTATCAAGTGTGAAGGATTCTGATGCCAATGTGGTAGCTGATGACAACAACAATGTGGTGTCAAGTGTCAAGGATTCTGATGATAACAACAATGTAGTATCATGTGTCAAGGATTCTGATGCCATTGTGGTAGCTGATGGGAACAACAATGTGGTATCATATGTCAAGGATTCTGATCCCGTTGTGGTAGCTGATGATAACAACAATGTGGTGTCAAGTGTCAAGGATTCTGAAGATAACAACAATGTGGTATCATGTGTAAGTGATTCTAATACTGTCATGGTAGCTGATGATAACAACAACGTGGTATCACGTATCAGTGATTCTGATGCCGTTGTGGTAGCTGATGATAACAACAACGTGGTATCATGTGTCAGTGATTCTGATGTTGCCATGGTAGTTGATGACAACAACGTGGTATCATGTGTCAAGGCTTCTGATGCCGTTGTGGCAGCTGATGATAACAACAATGTGGTATCATGTGTCAAAGATTCTGATGCCGTTGTGGTAGCTGATGATAACAACAATGTGGTATCATGTGTCAAGGCTTCTGATGCTGTTGTGGCAGCTGATGATAACAACAATGTGGTATCATGTGTCAAGGATTCTGATGCCGTTGTGGCAGCTGATGATAACAACAATGTGGTATCATGTGTCAAGGATTCTGATGCCGTCGTGGCAGCTGATGATAACAACAACGTGGTATCATGTGTCAAGGATTCTGATGCCGTCGTGGTAGCTGATGGGAACAACAATGTGGTATCATGTGTCAAGGATTCTGATGATAACAACAATGTGGTATCAAGTGTGAAGGATTCTGATGATAACAACAATGTGGTATCATGTGTTAGTGATTCTGATACTGTCATGGTAGCTGATGATAACAACGTGGTATCACGTGTCAGTGATTCTGATGCCGTTGTGGTAGCTGATGATAACAACAACAATGTGGTATCATGTGTCAGTGATTCTGATGTTGCCATGGTATCTGATGACAAAAACGTGGTATCATGTGCCAATGATTCTGATGCTGTTGTGGTAGCTGATGATAACAACAATGTGGTATCATCTGTCAAGGATTCTGATGCCATTGTGGTAGCTGATTGTAACAACAATGTGGCATAAAGTGTCACAGATTCTGATGTCATTGTGGTAGCTGCATGTTCTTGCTGTATGGATGTATCGCTGCTGATCTGTACAATTCCAGACTGCACCAAGTTTATTTGTGATGTATCGCTCGGATCATTGGTAGATGTGTCTGGGATAATGAGGGAACTGTTCTTATTGGTCTCTGAAACCAACACAACCATAATGAGTATATGTATAAGTGTAATTACAATTTAATGGTCATAACATAAATTACAATACATTAAATCATTTACTTGAAACATCTGATTAATTGATTAATTGACTGCCTGACTGATTGATTGATTGGTTAATAAATGAATGAATGAATGAATGAATTTGTTTCTTAATTTATTTATTTATTACATTTCTTTTATTTATTTATATATTACATTTTCTTACCCTCCTTGTTTTATTTATTTAATTAATTAATTAATTTAATACACCAGCACTGATTTGGTTGCATATGCAATAATATTTTTTTATTTGGCGACTAAAACATTTCATACTAACTATATAAAAATACATGTAGGCGTCATCTGGCTCCTAGATGGAAAAGTTAACGTAGAGGGTCGTACACCATTCCTTATGTAGCTTTTGTTGGGAAATATCCCTTATTATACACACTGTTACCATAAAAATGTGTCTCGTTCAGTTCCAGTGTGAAGTTCGACTCGACCCCACTGAGAGCCGCAAGAAAAGCCGCAGTCAAGAAGTCACTGTCGATGTCGGAGATGCTGGTATTGGTGGAGTTGTCTTTAGGATCTTTCAGTACAACGGTGAAGTCCACTTTTACACTTCCTTCACTGTGAGAGATCAAATACAAACACCATAGTCAAATAGACTATAGTAACCATAAACAAGGTGGACATGATTCGTCTACAATTGTCAAATTTACACACTATGTTGTTGTTACACATCCATGAAGAATAGTTAAATCTACACCACAGACACAATGAATGAATGAATGAATGAATGAATGAATGAATGAATGAATGAATGAATGAATGAATGAATGAATGAATGAATGAATGGATGGATGAATGAATGAATGAATGAAAAAATAAAAGAATGAATGAAAGAAAGAAGCTTGAGTGAATGAATGAATAAACAAATAAATGAACAAATGAAAGAAAGAATGGATGGATGAATGAATGATTTGATCAATCTCATTACGATAACAGTGGGTAAGAATGGGTAATTTTGCTAATAATTTACTCACATATAATTTGAACATAAATGAATACAATTTTATATACAAAATATATTGTGTTTTTATTTACCTGAAGTTGTTGATGATAGATCCAGAATATATATGTCCCAGGTTACTTGAGGCAAATATTACATCTAACTGAAAATGAAAAATAAATTTATTACATATAATGTCAAGTTATTACACACTATTTGGCAGTAATGCTAATATGAACAAATATTCTTATCAAGATTTGGGCATTTCTTTTAATTCGGGCAAGAACCAGCCTGCCCACCTACAAAAATGGAAGCCCATACGCCTATGACTCCAGCACATGGATTTAATCAACAGGCTACAGATTTTGGAAGCTATCTTAACACTGCAATATTATAAAATTATTGTAGGCTATGACACACACCATATCGAAGTGCTAAGACAGCTTCAAAAATATGGACCCAGTTTATTAGATGTCAAAGCAAAGCCACAAAACCAGAAACAGGTTTTTTTACACAAAGTCTAAGAGACTGCAAAACATAGTAACTGTTCTTGGTGATCTGGACACTGGGGTAGTCAAAGGGTTGGGGGGGGGGGGGTCATGGAAGTCATGGGGGCTATGGCTCTTCCCAATCACACCTCTATGGTCTCCCACCACCTTTTATATTTTTCTGTCACCTCATAAATTGACTCACAGACTGCATGGTTGGCTCCCCAATGTCTGGTTGAAAAATAATTTACATCACATCTCTCGCTCTCAGGTTTAAGGCCACTAGTCACTATTAAGCATTAATCCACTGTTCAGGGTGGGATGTAGCCCAGTAGTAAAGCACTCGCCTTATGTGTGGTCAGTCTAGGATCGATCCCCATCAGTGGCCCATCGGGATATTTCTCGTCCTAGCCAGTGCACCATGACTGGTATATCAAAGACTGTGGTATGTGTTATCCTTCCGGTGGGATGGTGCATGTAAAAGATTCCTTGCTATTAATGGAAAAATGTAGTAGGTTTCGTTTCTCAGACTGTATGTCAGAATTACCAAATGTTTGACATCCAATAGACAATGATTAATAAATCAACGCGCTCTAATGGTGATATTAAACAAAACAAAAACATAAAATTTAATCCACAGTTCTGATAGTCTAACCTATCCAAGTTGTCCATCAATGGGGAGGTTTAGGACCACATATATTCAGTTTTACCCACTTCACGGGTGTGATTATGGGTATGTCTCCTGAGTATATGACCCCCAAATGGGGGTGGGTGGGTGTGATTACCCAGCAGGCACTGCAGGTTCTGTGTACCCCAGGCTTGAATGATACCGAGATATAAGAGCTCAACTGAGAGAAAGCATCGAGCATGGCTGTCAAGCAGTCTTATACACAAAGAAAACTACTGTGACTTCACCACTCATCTTATTATCATTATCTATAATGAATTTGTGATGTCCTAACAAACAAAGGTCTTTGTTTTAGTGTTATATGTTTGTGGCATCTTTAAAAAAATAGTAATAGTAAAAAATAACACTGCCGATAAGTGAATAGAAAGGAAATATTTTATTTAACAATGCACTCAACACATTTTATTTATGGTTATATGGTGTAGGACATATGGCTAAGGACCACACAGATATTGAGAGAGGAAACCTGCTGTCGCTACTTCATGGGTTAAGCTTTTCGATTAGCAGCATGGGATCTTTTATATGCACCATCCCACAGACAGGGTAGTACATACACGGCCTTTGATATAATAAAGTGAATAGATACTATGGCTTCTGATATTTCAGGTTAAAAGTTAGTTTGTTTTGTTTAACGACACCACTAGAGCACATTTATTTATTAATCATTGGCTATTGGATGTCAAACATTTGGTAATTTTGACATATAGTCTTAGAGAGAAAACCTGCTACATTTTTCCATTAGTAGCAAGAGATCTTTTATATGCACATACCACAACCTTTGATAGATCATTTATGGTGCACTAGCTTGAATGAGAATGAATCCAATGGTTCCACTGATGGGGATCGATCCCAAACCAACCACACATCATGCAGGTTATTTACCACTGGGCTACATCCTGCCCACTCTAGGTTAAACCAAATTCATCCAGTAAGCTGTTATTGGGATTTCTTCCCACTACTTACCAGTCGTTTGACCTGTTCTTGCATGGTGCTGTATACCGTGGTGTTTGGGTACAGAAGATCATCATCCCAGTCTACTCCCTGCGAGATGGTCAGTCTTCCATCCACCAGACGGACACTGGACGCGTCTACGGATCTGCGGAACCGGGTTGCTGACACGGGTAGACTGGAGGCGATCAAGTCACTGATGAATACACCATTGTTATCTGCCTGGTCCTCTTCATTTTCATGTAGCAACAATTTCAAATCCGAAATGTTGAAGTGAATGCATGCTCCTTGATGAATTATTGCTACCAAAATATATAAATAAACAATTAGACTCATAAATTTTATTCATTATGACACAACCCACCTAAAATAATGGGTAGGGCTAGCCATAAACAAAATTGAGGGGAGTGATTAATTGATCTGCTGACAGATTATAAAATATTGGAAGCCATTTAAAATATTACCATACTGAGCATTGGTATTTAATCCTTTTGTAGAACTTTTTTTTTTAATTCACATGCTAAGTGGAGCTAAAAATTACTCTCCTTGAACTAGTCTCAGGGGAGTGACACAGTGATATCTCCCCTTAAATGGTGAGATCTAAAACAGTTCTGTTTATTGTAGGACATTTAAAATATTAACAAAATGAGCGTAGATATTTAATCCTTTTGTAGTATTCCATTTTTTAAAATTCACATAGCTCCCCTTAAACGGCGTGGTTTGACAGTGGCATATAAAATATATTAATGTATGTGACATGTACACATAGTGTAATAACTGGACAAATGTGAATTAAACTTGTCAAACATTCATTAAATACATTTTGTCTTCAGATGTGGACATGGTGTAGAAATTTTTATAATTTAAACAGAATACCTTAATCTAAAAATGAATTTCAATATAACCTAGATTGCAGATAACTTTTAAAGAAATCATGGAAAGAAAACAAACATTGATAACATGTTCTAAATGTTTAAAAACAAACCTTGCCGTTTAAGGGAGCTATCACTTTGGTTCCCCATCACTCCCCTGAAACTAGTTCAATGAGAATAATTTTTAATTCCAGTTATGTAAATTTTTTTTTTTTTAAATAGTACCACAAAAGGATTAAAACTAAAAAGCTCAATATGGTAATATCTTAAATACCTCCCCTTAATATAAGTTAATAGAGCAATTAATTACTCCCCTCTATTTTTTTTTTTCCACATTGAGATCTGTAAAAACAAACAAGTATTCTTAGAGTACTGCTAACACAACACATGTCCCCTATCATGCCCAACAAATTTTCATGTCCCCTATGTTCAAGGGCCATAACGCAGTGAAAAGAGGTTAAACTTGATCTGTAACAGAACATGATAAAACTATACACAACATTCAGCTCAATATCTTGAGGCATTGGGGGAAAACAAACAAGTCAGGAAAACTAAATTTTTTTATTTCCTAAGTTCAAGGACCATAACTGTCAAAAAAGAGTACACTGACATGAAAGTCACACTCAATCTGTAACAGTACATGATAAAGCTATATGCAAACTTTTAGCTCAATATTTTAAGCAATTGTGTAAAAAACATCTGAAAAACTATGTGGGACAGACAGACAGAGACAACAAACAGACAGACAGACAGACAGAAGGATGTAGACGAAACCTATAATCCCATCTGGAATAATAATACACCTGAGATTGCAGCTTTTCATTATATTTATAATTACTTCATAACTTGACAATAATAAAACTAAAAGTTATCAATCGTTGCAAATATAAACATAATAATATGTAAAATTATATACATAAAACAAATATTTTTCTTTGATTCATACAAATTTATACGCAAAACAGGTAAAACTTTTGAAAATTAGAAACTATTTTCACTAATGCTTAACTAAAATTTAAACACCTTACCGAAAATGATCAGACAATGCCGCAGGTCCATCTTGTCATTTTCATGCACGGCTCAGAAATGTCAAGATGGTGACCAGACAAAAAGACAGGATATAAGAAGAAGACAACAACTCTAGATTAAGCATTGTTATTAATGGAAAGTTAGAGCTACCTTTGTGATCAGGAAATTATCATGGACTGAGAGATATATCCACTCCAAGTTTCACCTGCTCAGTAAATGATAGTAATCAATTATTGATGAACTGAAGTTGTGGCTAGCAGTGATTAATCCACCGTAATGAAGATTTAATTTATCTTTTGGGTGTAACAGTAAAATCCCTCAAAAACAGACCTTCTGTAACCGGAATATTCACTCAAAACCGGATGTTTTTAACAGTTCCTATTTAAAATATACTCTAAACCGGATGCCCTTTAAAACTGGCCTTTTTACGGAGTCCCATGAATGTCCGGTCATGTGTAGGATTTGTTTGATGTATACTCGTCATCATATTGTTTAATCAGTGGTTATTAGGTGTCATTTGGGTCATAACTATTGCATTTGATTAACACAATTAGAGAAGAAACCTGCTGCCTCAAACATTAAATTTAAAGTTTGTTTTGTTTAATGACACCAATAGAGCACATTAATTTATTAATCATCAGTTATGGGATATCAAACATTTGGTAATTTTGACAGTTTTAGAGAGGAACCCTGCTTTAAACAAATTCATTAGTAGCAAGGGATCTTTTATATACACCATCTCACAGTCAGGATAGTACATACCATGGCCTTAGATACACCAGTCGTAGTGCACTGGCTGGAACGAGAAATAGCCCAATGGGCCAACCGATGAGGATTGATCCCAGACAGACAGTGTATCAAGTGACCGCTTTACCACTGGGCTACATCTTGCCCTTTCCTGCTACCACTATGTAAAACACCCATAGGAACTGGGGGGAGGGAGCCTGTGTCCCTCCCACTTGAGGACGAAGATGTAAGGTTTTTTTTGGTCTTCTAAATAAATAAAAATAAAACTCCTGTAGCGATGTGTCCATACTCCACTAGAGATTATGCCCCCGTACCCACTCCAGATATCGATCCCACGAACTTGTGTAGGCAACTAATACATAGCAGTAGACAGTTATCTTTCCCAATGACAGAACAGCCAGTTGGTGCAATAGCCCAGGGAATGGAAATTTGAGGAACTAAAGGACTCAAATCTGCTGGAAAGACTGGTTCAAAGGCAACCTTACTGGAGAAAATGTAGCAATTCAGGCTTGTGTTAAAATATGGCATTCCACCATTCTAAGCACAATGACAGGTATACGAGGGGGAGCATGGCCTCCACAACCCACCCCCATTGCGTGACCCATTTTATAACAAAAACTGGTTTTCACACCAAAGCAAATGGTTTAGACAGTATTTTACTTCCATCACTATTTATTTCAGGGGCTGATATTTGCTTTAACCTTATGTGAAGCTAAGACTTCTTCATGTACATTTTACATTACAGTTTTAATGAAACAGCTTATAGGAAACAATACAAAAGGTTTATATTTAGTTAAAGGAAGAAATAAGCGGTGAAAGAAATGTCGATATTATTTTCTATATATCTCCAAGTCTTTATTATAGAAAACATGGGGTGGGACCTAGCCCAGTGGTAAAGCACTCGCCTGATGAGTGGTCGGTCTAGGATCGATCCTCACCAATGGGCCTATTGGGCTATTTTTCGTTCCAGTCAGTGCACCATGACTATTATATCAAAGGTCGTGGCAGTGCTATCCTGTCTGTGGGATGGTGCATATAAAAGATCCCATGCTACTAATGGTAAAATGTATTTGAATGAATACAGGTTTTGAATGAATGTATGAATGTTTAATAAAACCCCAGCACAGCGAGTTTCCTCTCTAAGTCTATGTCAGAATTACCACAGGTTTGACATCCTACAGCCGATGATTAATAAATCAATGTGCTTTAGTGGTGTCATTAAACAAAAGAAACTTTAACTTTAAAATAGAAATTGCATCATGGGTATGGGAACTCTTTTTACGTGCCCATATCCAAAAATAGGTTCAGGCACGCCCATCCCGGATTTGGCCTCTGTGGAGCCATATTTCCATTCCATTATATTCTCAGATATATTTTTAAAATTATCCTTAAGCAAACTAGAATTAAATTATTAATGTTTTATACAATTTGTTCCTTGCAAAATCTTACTGAAATCCACCATTCAGTGAATATTTCAAGAGTTCTTTACAATGAAAAAACAAGAGAGGAAAAAAAACCCAGAAATGTTTTAATCAATGACACCATCAACACATTTTATCTATGGTTATATGATGTCAGACATATGGTTAAAGGCCACTCCATGGGCTACTCTTTTCAATTACAAGCAAGCATGGTTTCTGCCAGAGGGTAAAACGGGTATGGTGCTATAACCAAATTTGTTTATAGATTTTATTTTTTAAGTTGATCTTTTTACAACATTAATGACTCTTATCAGTACTGTATGCTTTTCTTAACCCTAAACCATTTTCTTTCTTGGGGAGGTCCCACATATCCCGTTGACTGTGGTTGCATTCAGCATACATATTGTAAATATTCAATTCCATAACACCATCCCCAAAAATTTCTTTCTGGCAGAAGGACTAGCTCTGGCACTCGTCAAATTCGTCAATTTTGAAAGCAGGTGGCAAATTTTATTTTAGTTTGGCAAAATAATTTCTTGTAATAATTGATTATATAATAATAATAATAATTTTTTAGAAAATAACTGACAATTTCTGCAATTTTTGAAGTTTAATAGACAATTTGGCAAAATGATTTGCTCACTCAGAGCTAGACCTGGGCAGAAACCCTGGCACGGGATCGTTCATATGCACCATCCTACAGACAGGCTAGTACATACCACAGCCTTTTTACACTCTTTCTAGAGCACTGGCTAGGACAAGAAATAGCACAATAGTCCCAATGACAGCATAAGTGTACGAGATGGGGGTCAGTAGGGTCAACTCCCACCATCTCCCAGTGCTGGAGCAAATCTTTATATTCGGGCAAAACTTACTGAGAAGTTTGGGCAAAATGTACTGGCCTGAAAACTTTTCACCATGTATTTTCATCTTATTAGTTTCAATTCATGTAAAATGTTTGTTTTGTTTCATTTTTCCATCACTAGTAAGAGGGATTTTTTATATGCACCATTCCACATACAGGATAGCACATACCACAGCCATTGATATACCAATTGTGGTGCACTGGTTGGAATGAGAAATAGCCCAATGGGCCCACCAATGGGATTCGATCCTAGACCGACTATGCATCAAGTGAGCACTTTACCACTGGGCTACGTCTCACCCATCCATGTAAAATGTTAAAATATGCATAATGAACCCTATATAGCTGCTTGGTTGTTGATGCAAATATGAATAAACTTTGTTATCCAGATTGTGAATTAGTTTTTTAAATTCAGACAAAAATCAGCCTGTCTCCTACCCCCCCCCCCCCCTAACCCACCAACAAGGGAAGTCCAAATGCCTATAACTGATGGGGGTTTATTGCCATTGTAAAATGTTTCAAGCTGAACGTAGCTCAGTGGTAAAGTGCTCGCTTATTGTTAGCCAGTGCACCGTGACTGGTATATCAAAGGCTGTGGTATGTGCTATCCTGTCTGTGGGATGGTGCATATAAAAGATCCCTTGCTACTAATGACATTTTTTAAGAGGGTTTCCTCTCTAAGACTGTATGTTAAAAGTACAAAATGTTCTACATCCAACAGCTGATGATTAATAAATCAATATGCTCTAGTGGTGTCATTAAACAAACCAAACTAATTTTTTTGTAACATGTTTCAGACTAATAAAATGTTGTAATGACTGAAACTAGAAACAAAATACACTCTTATTTATAATATCAGTGACCAGTGTCCAAAACTGGCTATTGTCCATTGTTCCTGACAAGTGAAAATGTGCTGAGCAAAACAAATTTGACCTCAATGGTTGTTTTATAGACAAATAATTTAATTTAATTTTGAGCAGTAAAAGACAAGTCTTTGCACATGAAAATATTGGCTGACAAATAGAATTCTATATGTATTTGTGTGGCAGACTAGTGAACACGTTTGCTTATTTTTGCTTATCACAGGTGACTGTATATTTAATGTATTTCTGATCGTCCTAAATGTTTGCAAGACTTCTAAACTGGACTTTATATCTCAATAATTATTTAATGCATGCAAAAATACATATTAGGAAATAAAATGAAGTCTCACTTAATACAAAGACTAGGATGATCAAAAACATATTTAATATACAGCCATTAATATTTTATGCAAAAAAATTTAATATGTACCAGAGTAGGCGGTGGGACGTAGCCCAGTGGTAAAGCACCTGTCTGATGCGCAGTCAGTTAAGGATCGATTCCAGTCGATGGGCTATTTCTCGTTCCAGCCAGTGAAAGTTTGTTTTGTTTAATGACACCACTGGAGCATATTGATTAATTAATCATTGGCTATTGGATGTCAAACATTTGGTAATTCTGACATGTAGTCATCAGAGGAAACCTACTACATTTTTCCGAATCAGGTCATTGCGTCGCAGGATCGAATCACCTCAGTGGATCCATTCAACTGATTGGGTTTTTTCCTCATTTCAACCAGTGCACCATAACTGGTCAAAGGCCATGGTATGTGCTTTCCTGTCTGTTGGAAAGTGCATATAAAAGATCCCTTGCTGCATTAAGAAAATGTAGCGGGTTTCCTCTACTGACTACGAGTCAGAATTACCAAATGTTTGACATCCAATAACCGATGATTAATATATCAATATGTTCTAGTGGTGTCGTTTAACAAAATAAGCCTTTTTTAAATCAGGTCAGGTCAGAGAGTTTAACGTACATATTCAGAATAAGCTGTTGTAGCACATTCCTGTCCTGGGCACAGGTGCCAGCCGTCTCCTCCGTCCAGGACAGGTAAGGGGTGGGGTGGATTGGACAGGGGACCACCTGCACTGGCAGGTGCAAATTTTTCCTAATGCAGCAAGGGATCTTTTATATGCACTTTCCCACAGGCAGGAAAGCACATACCACAGTCTGTCCATGAGTGACATTTGCTGAAAAAAAATGGAAGGGGGACCATTTATGACATATTTTTGTTGAGCAACCACCATTCACCCAGAACGAACAGATGTCTTTGGTGCATTCTGGTCGCATGTATGCCATACAATACATTACTGCATGATAATGTGTTATTTATACTAAAATACATTGTAAACTACTGGTACTGAAAATTAACATTTTAACTCTCTTTTAGCACAGGGTTATATATATATACGGAGAGGCATAAATAACGCAATGGGTATTTCGCTGATATTTTCTTATAGAAATGTTATTTCATCTATATTGAGGTTGCAGACAAATGACATATTGGTAACAACTGTAACTGAAAGAAGATATTGTTCAAATTGGGAATTTTAAAAAATAAAATGTGGTTTTAAACAAAAAACCCAGCTTAGGTGTTTGGCAATAAAACAGCAATTTTTTAACATTACTTACCGTGCAATATTTAAAAAAGGCAGAAAACACAAAAAAGGGTTGCTTTTATAGGAAGATGTGATTTTCATATGCAATGATGTGTTGTTGCAATAAACACCCAAGTTATGCTTTTTGCTGAAAACTTATTTTATTCAATTGTTTTCTGATTTGAACAAAATCCTCTTTCACTTAAAATTGTTACCAATATTTCATTTGTCCGCATACTCAATATATGTGATTTGACATTTCCATAAGAAAATATTCAGTGAAATACTCATTGCGTTATTTATGCCTCTCAGTATATATATATATATATATATATATATATATATATATATATATATATGAAGATACTTAAATGTAGCATTAGATACTATTATAATTGTGACACAAAGGATCTTTCATTTGTAACAGTCAACCTGTATTTTTAATACATGTACTCAATATCCATTATCGGTTTTCAAGTAGAGCATATTATAGTGGTTAAAAGCCTATGGCTGAAGAAAGCCATACAAATAACAACATAATTATAATAACTGCTTTCATGCCACTGTTTTATTTGGGACTTTTAAATATTTAATTAGATCAACTCGTGAATATTGTGGGCATATAAGAACATAATAAACATAATATATAGCTTTCAAAACAATCCAAATATTTTGCTGAGAGTGTCAAACTTCACAATTTCAACGACGTTAAATTACGGGGGAGGGGAGGGTTGCCATTTTAATATTCTACAATGCATAGACATAGACCTATTTAGGACACCAAGTGAAGGGGGGGGGGTGCTTTCCATGTCCCGACATGCCCCGACAAGTGACACCTATGCCAACACCCATTACACACCTGTATTCACCAGTCTTGTCTTCTGGACAGCTTTTCAGTCGAAAGCCTACCATCATTACAGCATCGTTGCTGCCCCTGTCAGAAATCGTTTTTGACACACTTGCAGAGACAGGAGCAACGAATTTGTGCATATCAGGGCTGTAGCTAGCATGGGGGCTAGGGGGCACTTGCCCCTCCAGAAAAGAAATTCGGAAAGCATTATAGAAACTTAAAGAAAAGGAGTTTTAGACTATAAACTACTCA
Organism: Gigantopelta aegis; assembly: GCF_016097555.1. Classification (NCBI taxonomy): domain Eukaryota; kingdom Metazoa; phylum Mollusca; class Gastropoda; order Neomphalida; family Peltospiridae; genus Gigantopelta; species Gigantopelta aegis. Next base: position 73,151,661 of record NC_054706.1, on the reverse strand, counting down.
GTTGCCCCCCCCCCCCCCCAACAAAAAATCCTAGCTACGGCCCTGCATATCCATGACATTGATAACTTCTCAACAAGTGTGACAATTAAAATTAAATAAATCTTGTGGCATTAGCTACTTCCATTCTGCATGAGAACACCGGCCTCGGTGACGTCGAGGTTAGGCCATCGGTCAACAGGCTGGTAGGTACTGGGTTCGGATCCCAGTCGAGGCATGGGATTTTTAATCCAGATACCGACTCCAAACCCTGAGGGAGTGATCCGCAAGTCTCAATGGGTAGGTGTAAACCTCTTGCACCGACCAGTGATCCATAACTGGTTCAACAAAGGCCATGGTTTATACTGTCCTACCTGTGGGAAGCGCAAATAAAAGATCCCTTGCTGCTAATCGGAAAGAGTAGCCCATGAAGTGGCGACAGCGGGTTTCCTCTCAAAATCTGTGTGGTCCTTAACCATATGTCTGACGCCATATAACCGTAAATAAAATGTGTTGAGTGCGTCGTTAAATAAAACATTTCTTTCTTTCATTTCTTTCAGTGCGAGAACACATTTGTAAACTTAATCCCACTAGCAAACGGTTGAAACCACACGTGTAACATGCGTGTGGTTTTTAGTTACAATAAACTGAATAGTAATGTGAACTCGACGTTTTGTTAAATTTGTTTATAGACCAATGACGTTTTGGCTCCAATAAAATAATCCTGTTTTCGGAAGTTGTTTTCCATCGCAAAAAGTGTGTGTGTGGGGGGGGTGGGGGATGGGGAGAGATATTTGCAAGCTGGTCCCCCAATCCAAAAAGTGGGGTGGGGTGGGGACATGTCCTCTACCAAGCGACGCCCATACCTTTGTCAGTTGTGGTGCACTGGTTGGAATGAGAAAATTTTTATAATTATAGGCTGAATGGATTCACCGGAGGTGATACGATCCTGCGACAGTCACCTCAGGCTCAAGCGAGAACTCAACCGACTGAGCTAAATCTCACCCCTCCAGCCCGTGCACCATGACTGAATCAAACGTAGAATGTGTTATTGGGTCCGCCTTGGATTACATGACTATATAAGATCCCGTCGATCTAATTGAAAAATGTAGCTTGTTTTCTCTTAAGACTATTTAATGTTAAAATTAGCAAATGTTTGACCAATATGTGCTAGTAGTGTCGTCAAACTAATCAAACTTTATGTACCAGAGTAACTATAATTATAGTAATACCTTGAATATGCGCCCCCCCCCCCAAAAAAAAAAAATCCCCATCCAAATATTCGACTATTATTTTTACAATTTTTTATTTATTATTATTTTTAACATTTTTTTTTTTTATTTAGTTCTTTATGTATTTAGTGTTTTATTTATTTTATTATTTAGTTTTTTTGGCAAAATCCAGTAAGGGTGACCAACAAGTTAACATGTGACGTCACAATTTGAATCTGAATTATCGTTATCTAAAAAGTGCTGAGGTGTCGTGAAATAAAATTTAATATTTCTTTCCTTTCCTTACATTTGATTATTCTTGATGCCTGGACCTACTCCCCCACCCATGTACATCCCCCCACTCACAAAGTCTCGGTGAGAACGAGAACATAGCCTCGATTGCTCTAGCCACTCGTTGGGAATAATTAACTAGACTTAACCCTTGTCCTTTTAAGCAATTAAAATAGTTCGCGTGATTTACAAAATCTAAATAAATATAACAAAATACACAAAATGTTGAATAATATCTTTAAAAACAAGTTGTATTAGGTTTTAAGCAGTCATATATAAATCACTGATATTGCTATGTTATTTAGTTAAAATAAAACAAAATAACATTATTTTAAAGAAAGTAGTTTTTCAAAATGGGTTCTTCTATAAGACGCAGTCTGAACGAGACTACCAATTGTCTTTACGTCACAGTTGATACAAAATGATATTGGAAGTGTATTTCGAAGCTTTTGGATTTACGGTATTTTTCAGTGTTTTAGTGTTTTGATTACGGTTAAATTGTTTTATAAATTTCAGAATAATCAATATTTATTGAATTTGTAAAAGAAAATATTTTGTGAAAGCGAAATTGATTTATTTTTATGATTTTTATCTCTACTCGTGGTCTCACGCCTCTTGACGGTGTATAACGGTATTTATTTTCTTAAAAACCATCCACATGTGGCACCATGAACCGAGTAATGGATGAATTCTAGTGTTGTTTTACATTCTACTACACCGGTCCTACAACACCAACAACAAACTATATGGCCAAATAAGTTTAGAAATGGAAACAGCGACTGAATTACTTCCATGAATAATAAATCTGAAAACATATTTTAAATTTTGGCAATCCCGGTTTCGTTTTCTTAGCTATCCATGAGCCATGTCATTACACAACCAGAGTGCAACAAATCTGCTTTCCTGACACTCGTGGCCAGTGCTTTTTAACATGGCACAGGTGACAGTTGCAAATCCAGTCCGTTTAAGTTTAAATAATAAAACCAATCTCCATGGTATAATATCTGCCCGGTCCCCTCCATTATTATTTTTAGTTAGGGTTAGGGGTTAGGGTTAGTATTGGATTTGGGGTTAGGGGTTAGGGTTAGGGTTAGTATTGGGGTTGGGGTTGGGGTTAAGGTTAGGGTTAGGGGAGGGGGGGACCGGGCAGATATTTTTCCCCAACTGCAGTAACAAGTCTTCTACATCAACACTAGCCCGAGTACTCTGACTGTAAGAGAGCTAGACGGACATTTGGACATAAACACGCTCTCATTACAGTCAGAGACCAACCTATGTCTTTTTTTGGCAATTCCTGACTACCAAACGGTAGGCAACGAGTCCCGCTCTAATACCACAACAATCCTATGTTTGACGTCAAATACCTTTACATCAATCATTTTCGAGTTAAGTGATACAAAAAAATCCACATATTAATCACTAATACACATACTACAGAAAGAAACCCGACAGCACCCACATTCAGCTACGCTTCGTGACACTCCGTCGCAACAATTGCAAAGCTCGGCGATCTATTTCGAGACGTAGACCACGTGATCGCGCACTGGGCGATTCCGCCTTGTGCAGCAGTTACAGGGGCCGTCTCATATCAAGCGAAGTTACAACATGGAAGAGTTGGCTAATGCCGTTTTGGATGAATTGGATTTTTTTCATTACGTCATTAAAACCAAAACAATTACACATTATTGATTCCATTTTGAATTTGAAGGATACATTTGGGGTGTTATCGACAGGATACGGCAAAAGTATGTGCTACGTACTGCCTCCTCTTATGAGATGACCCCTGTAACTGCTGCACAAGGCGGAATCGCCCAGTCTCGAAATAGATCGCCGAGCTTTGCAATTGTTGCGACGGAGTGTCACGAAGCGTAGCTGAATGTGGGTGCTGTCGGGTTTCTTTCTGTAGTATGTGTATTAGTGATTTAATATGTGGATTTTTTTGTATCACTTAACTCAAAAATGATTGATGTAACGGTATTTGACGTCAAACATAGGATTGTTGTGGTATTAGAGCGGGACTCGTTGCCTACCATTTGGTAGTCAGGAATTGCCAAAAAAAGACATAGGTTGGTCTCTGACTGTAATGGGAGCGTGTTTATGTCCAAATGTCCGTCTAGCTCTCTTACAGTCAGAGTACTCGGGCTACATCAACACATGCAGCAATACACAAAACAGACATTGTTTTCTTTTAACTTTCATGTTATATGGACAGGAAATAAGCTTAATAAAATGCATCTTTTGATTGGTTGTACAAGTCACGTGGTAGTAAAATGTCATACTTGTCAGGATCGGTATTTTTGGTGTGATTTATCTCGGTGTCGGTACAGTATTTGGTAATATTGACAGCTGTACCGATATCGAGCAATATTTTCAGAATACACTGCTATAAATGCATGCCAGATTTAAAATACACCAGGGCCTGTGCTTATAAAAAATTTAAGAGTCCAGACTCAATCTCTAATGACGTCACATACATACAATTTGTATGGCGTTGTCATGACATTACTGTCTCAGACTATTAGTCTCGAGTCTAGACTAAATTTTTTATATACACCAGGCCTGCTATTTTCATCTAAATTCCACACACATGGTTGTCTCCTGGTTTTAGGTTTGAGTTAGGTGTCGTTTAAGAATAGCAGCATAATGTTTATATATCATAATCATCACATTGTTCTTGTAAAACTTTGATATGTCAGATTTTCTGTGTAAATTTTTTTTCAAAGAAGTTTTTATTGGTGCTTTTGGGGGAGTTAGCACAAAAGACCATTCATCTATTCCATAAAAGAACTTTGGTTCATTCCGTCATTCTATATGCCTATGGGCTTTATAAGCTATTCGGCCTATTTAATGTACACGTTTTTCTGTACATTTTGGAAATATGTCTATTAATTAACGAGTACAGTATTCTTGTGGCAAGATCTTGCCAGTATACTTATCTTTTATTGGCCTCGATGGTAGTTAAGCCGTCGGGCATAAGGCTGGTAGATACTAGGCTCGCCTCCATGTTACAGTGAAAAACAAAGCAAAATATTAATTCAAATCCATATTTAGATTGCCTTTTTCTCGGGAGTGCGTGAGCAGGAAAAACAGGACAATGACTACGAATTAAATTTAACATTGAAATTATATAAACGTTTATTCCAACTAATCGGAATTTGAGGATAGTGCTTTCCAAACCCACTAGTTAGTGGCTAGTGACCAAGTTTCAAAAAGTTTGTTATACCCAAGGTAATTGAAATATTGTCAGTTTATGCTTTATTACTGGCAATATGTCCTTTACCACCCACCCCACACACACACCCAGCCACCCTCTCAACATGCTTTTATTTATTATGTTTTAGGGTTATTTTTTATACAACATATTGTATTAAAAAGTGAACAATAGGCCTATATTATATTTTATTGACATACAGATTCATTAATTCTGCAGAGCTCACACTAGCAATAATTTAGTTTTAGGCACTTTCAGATTTGTAGAGTAGTTCTTTGCAAAAATATTAGTTTGTTATAGCATATTACTTCGGAATGTCCAAAATGTAATGTTTCTAAAACAACCAAAAAGTTAGTTTTAATAATAATTCAAGATGTGTATGCCCATTGAGACTAATCTCCAATGTCAAATATATTTACTCTTTTTGTAGTTTTAAAAATAAAATTTGGGCAACTCAAACATTGTCAAAGTGCTGACATGACTCGCCCAAATGGCAAGTTAAAAAAAATCCAAAGTGCACACCCTGTAAAGGTTGTTTAAATTAGTCACTTTTTAATAATTTTCACGTATTGACAATTGGCCATTTAGAATAAAATGATTTCCAGTGTGACCCCTGATATACAGAATTTGATTAATCAGGGATAGCTCTGGGTGAGCAGACAATTTTGCCAAATTATCTATTAGACTTCAAAAATGGCAGAAACCCATGGAACTTTGTTTTCTAACAAAATATCAATTATTAACTGAAATTATTTCTCCAAATTAAAGTATAAAGTTCTAAAATTGTTTTTAAAATTTGCAATTGGTGAGTACTAGAGCTATAGTCCTAGTTGATGATACACCCTGACTGATGATTATACCTTGGTTTTTCTTTTTTAGTATATACTTTTATAACAACTACTGATAGTGATACTACGACCTCTGATATGCCCGCAGCTATCATCGAGGATCTGGCTGAAAGCAGAAAGAGTACACTAGCTTCTGGCTTGTCACGACTGAAGTTGACTCAAGAAATTGCGTCGTCTTCTAAAGGAGTTCTGAGTGATTTTGCTTTTAGAAATTTAAAAACAAAACATACTCAAGAAGAGAATTATCAATCGAAGAAAATTCAACCGAATTTGACCAAGGGGATTCCAAAATGTGATTCTCCCCAACAATATAGAGGTGAGTTTCAGTTATTAAAGTTGGTGCAATGGCTGATGGAGTTTGTGCTAGTGTTAAGAAAACAGAATGTACAGAAAAGTAGGTATACATGATGGTTGGCATTTACAACAATAGTAGTTCTAAGATTGTTAATTTATTCCAAAATAAACTAGTGTGAACGATTATCCAGTGTTTTTTCTTGGTGTAAATTGAAGGGGACGCGCTCCCCTAACCCCTTAGAAAGTAAATACCTTACATTTGAAAGTTTGGTTTTTGAGTATTTAAAGGCAATGTAAATATTATTTGGTACCCAAGATAGATAATTGTAAGGATGAACACTACCACTTACTTTATTTTTATAAGCAGTGATATCCACAACAAAATAAAATGTTTCTAATATTTTATTAGAAATTGCAGAATAAACAAATGACATTAAGTAAAACTAATCATTTTTGTCCCAATTAAATCTGAAACCGAGAACAAAATATCCGACAAATGGATACTGATATGGGAAATAATAGGCTCTGTTACAAATACTGGTTACATGGTGTAAGCTATTGAAGTCTGGAATGACCGATAATTAAAATCATCAGACATTACTTAAATTTTATTATTTATGTTACATTTTTGTACATCCAAAAGTGTGTCTGTCTGGTCATCCTGGTGTTTTTAAAATGCATTTTTCTAATTTTGAATGACACACTTAACTCTTAACCTTTAGACTACTGGATTAATTTTTAACAAAAACCACTTTGAGTGGGTACAAGTTTATAATTTTTACTCACATATATTCACTCAAATGTTTCATAAATACATGATGGTTGGCATTTACAACAATAGTAGTTCTAAGATTGTTAATTTATTCCAAAATAAACTAGTGTGAACGATTATCCAGTGTTTTTTCTTGGTGTAAATTGAAGGGGATGCGCTCCCCTAACCCCTTAGAAAGTAAATACCCTACATTTGAAAGTTTTGGTTTTTGAGTATTTAAAGGCAATGTAAATATTATTTGGTACCCAAGATAGATAATTGTATTTTTATAAGCAGTGATATCCACAACAAAATAAAATGTTTCTAATATTTTATTAGAAATTGCAGAATAAACAAATGACATTAAGTAAAACTAATCATTTTTGTCCCAATTAAATCTGAAACCGAGAACAAAATATCCGACAAATGGATACTGACATGGGAAATAATAGGCTCTGTTACAAATACTGGTTACATGGTGTAAGCTATTGAAGTTTGGAATGACCGATAATTAAAATCATCAGACATTACTTAAATTTTATTATTTATGTTACATTTTTGTACATCCAAAAGTGTGTCTGTCTGGTCATCCTGGTGTTTTTAAAATGCATTTTTCAAATTTTGAATGACACACTTAACTCTTAATGTTAATGGAGCTGAGTTCTAGTCTATTTTTTAAGGGCATTTCCCCATTTCAACATCACTGTGTCATGTTTCACTCTATTGTAACTTTATTCAAATGTCTTACAGATTTGTAGATTAACCAAATGTAGTGTCCATTTTTACGGTTTGAAACTTGGGTCTGCAACTTTTGTTTAGACATATTTTGTTACTTCCACATTTACGGTTTTGGTATTGGCCAACAGGCCTCTTCCTCAATGTTTACAAATACAATGTGTATCGTTTATAACCAAGATGACAATGATAATAATTATATATTTACAAACAAACAGAAACAAATGGCGAGAGAAAGAGAGACTTTAATGTAATGTAACTGAATGTCTTTCTGATGTTGTTTTCTTTCGTTTTTAGATGTATACAAGAGTATGAGGAAGAGGCATAAGTTTGAAGGTTCAGACACTCTTCCCAAACCAAAGGTGATACTGTATCCGGAAGAACGGATTCGCCTAGAATGGCGACGTGTTTCCAAGATCGGATCCGGTCTCGTGAACATGGGAAACACCTGCTTTGTCAACTCAACCCTACAGTGTCTTACATACACGGCCCCGCTAGTGAACTACTGTTTTTCTGATGAACACAGCAACTCGTGTGAGTTGCCACTTTTTGTGTTATTATTCTTTTTTGAATTTGCAATGTGTTTTAGGGGTGTTTTACAGTCAGTGTACTACAACGTCATCCTGCAATGTCATAACATTATTTTTAACACATGTTAGTATGCGATGTCAAAATATTGTTTTTAACATATCAGTAACTGATGTCACAACATTGTTTTTAACACATATCAGCATGCAGTGTGTCAACATTGTAACACAATTTAGCATGCAATGTCAGTGTGATGTCACAACATTGTTTTAACACAATTTAGCATGCAATGTCACAACATTGTTTTAACACATATCAGTATGCAGTGTCAACATTTAAAAAAATACATATCAGCATGCAATGTCACAACATTGTTTTTAACACATATCAGTATGCGATGTCGCATTGTTTTTAACACATATCAGCATGCAACGTCACAATGTTGTTTTTAACACATCAATTCAATTCAATTCAATTCTTTATTCAAACTTTGAGCAGTAACTGCTCATCAGTTGTAATTACAAATAACATGTTGAAAGACAGCATGCAGCGTCACAACATTGTATTTAACACATGTCAGCATATGATGTCACAACATTGTTTTTTTAATTACTTCTTTGCATTACTGTATTTTTTAGTGTGAATGGACGTTTTTAAATTATATTTTAGCATGCTCTTGCACATAATACATTAAGAAAACTGATATCGACTAAACTTTAATTTTGTTACTTACATGCATCATATGGTACTGCTCATCTGCCCCTTCTGTCTCATACACTTATGTACACTGTACAGTTAAATTGCAATAACGAACACTTTGAGAAGTATCTATTTTACAGTAAAATGAATTGAACAGCTTGTGCATACATTAATAATGGATGTTGTTCTTTTAGGTAAACAAGCTGGCTTTTGTATGGTCTGTGAATTACAGTGCCACATTCGGAGGTGTTTTGCAGGTACAGGGCATGCGATTAGACCTCAATCCATCCTGCAAAAACTGAGACGTAAGCCATATTTAAAAAAAAATTATATTCATGTATCGGGGATTGGATTAAAAATTTTTTGTTTTGTTTTATAGTGGTGGGGGTGGAGGTGGACATCAAGTGTTGCCTTCTGTTTAATAAAAAAAAAATGGGATCAACAAGGGAAACGTTTTCTTCAAAATAGGCGTATGAAGGCAACTTATTTTCTATGAAGTTTTTTCGGACAAAAATAATTACTTATACCCAGCTTCCTTGGACTTGATCCTAGATGTAATTTGATGGATATGGATGCATTTTTATCATATGTTGTTTTAATTATTTGGATTGGGTGAACGTGTTAATTGAGCACATATCACCAATTTGCTCTGTGTTAAAATAAGAACTCATTGTCAATGTCGTATATTATCGTATAAGGCAGAGGCTAAATTAAAGAAACTTTTTTTACAGTATATACCAGATTTTATCAACAGTCAACAGATTGTTTACTTGGTTTTTCCCCCCGACTCTCGTCACAGTTTATAATCTTACTGGTTATGAAATATCAGACTTGTGCACACTTAAATTACAATTGGAATTAAAAAAAAAAAATTGGACATATTATTTTGTTTTAATCCCTTTCCTATCTCTCCTATGAATTCCATCTTATTTCTTCCTGATCTGGCAACTCATCCTATCTTTCAATATCTTTTGCTGTTTACCTCCACATCCCAGTCCTTGTCTTTCCAACCACGACAGGTGCTTGTCTCCTGTGTCTATCTGTGCCACGGTTTTGGCATGAGACACTTGTAACCACCTACTATAGTCTCCTACTACCAGCGGTTGTTAGTTGTTAGTTCTACAAAACTCTAATATTAATTATAGTGCTTTATGATCATGTAATACAGAAGGGCAGGATTTAGCTCAGTCGGTAGAGCACTCACCTAAAGTGCTTCAGTCAAAGATCGAATGTTTTCGGAGGTTTTTTTTCCCCCTGTCCCATCCTGTGTATCAAAGGTCATGGTTTGTGTTATTCTGTCTTTAGGAAAGTGCGCATAACAAATCAAATGCAACTAATGGAAAAATAGTTTCTCTGAAGACTGTCAGAATTACCAAATGTTTGATAGGAATGGCCTTTAAGGTGGAAGCAGGATTTCTTTCTCACACAAGACCAAAAATGTTGCTGTAACTGAAAAACGTTAAGACACCAAAATAGGTGTACTTTAAAGTTGTTGACTTGGATTAAACATTTATTTTCTTTCTTTCAGAAATAGCTAAGCACATGCAGTGGGGGCACCAAGAAGATGCACACGAGTTCTTAAGATATCTAATAGATGGACTGCACAAGTCTTGTCTTAATGGCCAGGCCAAGTAAGTCATTGTCTGACATATTCATTGCATTTGTGCTTTTAAAGTGCCATTGCTGGACTGCTAATGCAAGGTTTTATTTCTCAAATTTAACCATGGCTTTTGACTTTGGGAATTGGTTTTATAATAATTTGGGAATTTTCAGTTTCATTTCTAACACATCTCATTAAGCTAATTTAGAATAATACTACACATGTAATTGTATTTAGTCAAATTAATATATCTATTTTGCATTATGAAATGTTATAAGTGAGGGAAGGGGTGTTTGTCAAGTGTTACATATTGTTTCCAAAATGTATCTTTATATAATAAAAAATGGGAATTTTTGTATGTTCCGATAGCGAATGTTTTACTCCACAATTGGGAATAGAAAACGACATAGCCTCTGCGAAATGCTACTGATTATCGGAGGGTAAAAGCGTAGCTGATAAAATCCTGTCATGTTTTGTGTGTGCATGTATAGAATAAGGCATATAACTGTTTTTGTTGAGGCAAGCAAAAAACATCTACAAGTGGAATAAACCAAATGACAGTTAGTGACTGAATTTACAAAGAATGTAACTTCATACATTTACTATACCAGTACTTTTAAAGATGTGCATTTAAGAAAAACAGGTTTCGTAAATTCGATACTAGGTATTTGCTTAACACACCTTATTTTGTGATTTCAGACTTGACAAATATAGCAAGGAAACAACTGTGGTCAGCCATATTTTCGGTGGTTTTCTCCGGAGTCAAGGTAAGATTTTTTAAAGAAAGATTTTTTTTTTTTTTAACATTTATGATCCTGATATGAACATGTTGTTATTATTTTCCTGAAACAACTCATGGTAGTTGCATATATTCTTTTTAATGTTAATATTGGTTGTGGATAATTTTTTAAAATATTACTAAATAACACAGCTTTCTTATTTCTACCGATTGTTATTTCTCTAATAGTATTGACATTCCTTTTGCTGTTTTTTTGCTATCTGCAAGAAACAACCGATGAAGTTTCCATACGGAATTAAACATTTTCATGAACAGTTCATGCCTTTTTTCTAGTGATCAGCTGGTTAAAGTTAAATGTAGTTTAGTCTTTGCCTTGAGCAAAATCAAGGCAAACTAATCAAGGAGAACTGAAGATCACGGTCTTGAAATGGTGTCAAGTTAGCAATCACACAAAGTTTCAAATAAAATGTATTAATGCAATTTGCCAGTTGAAATAATTTGGTGAAATAATTACTTTTAATATTGACATTTTGTTAGAAAATAGCTGGTTTTTTAGTTTAATAGATAATTTGGCAAAATAATTAATGTAATAATTGACATTTTGTTAGAAAATAGCTGGGTTTCTACAGTTTAATAGATAATTTGGTGAAATAATTAATGTAATAATTGACATTTTATTAGAAAATAGCTGGATTTCTACAGTTTAATAGATAACTTGGTGAAATAATTAACGTAATAATTGACATTTTGTTAGAAAATAGCTGGGTTTTTACAGTTTAATAGATAATTTGGTAAAATAATTAATGTAATAATTGACATTTTATTAAAAAAAATAGCTGGGCTTCGAAAGTTTAATAGATAATTTGGTGAAATAACATAATAATTGATGTCCATTTTGTTAGAAAATAGCTGAGTTTCTACAGTTTAATAGATAATTTAGTGAAATAATTAACGTAATAATTAACATTTTGTTGGAAAATAGCTGGGTTTCGACAGTTTAATAGATAATTTGGCGAAATAATTACATGAAATAATTGACATTTTGTTAGAAAATAGCTGGGTTTCTAGAGTTTAATAGATAATTTGGCGAAATTTTCAGCTCATCAGAGCTAGCTCTTTTATTGCAAGGCAATCAATTTCATACTCGCCTAAAACTTTTCAGGCGAGTGTGGAGGGGAGTGATACTGATGATTCGCCTTTCTTGGCGAAGACTTGTTTACTATGACTGACCATGATTTTTGTCATTGGAATATTTGTTGTTGAGGAGTTTAAATTTTGTTTCAGTAAAGTGCCTCAGGTGCGGAGAAAGATCGAATACATTTGATCCTTTTATGGACATCAGCCTTGAGGTCAAGGTTAGTGTCAGACTCTTATTTATTTCGAATCTATCCTTGAAATTTGTTTTTAATCTTTATCAGATTTGCAGTGAATTGGTAGGTAGTTCTGTTGTCATCATTAAATTGAAGAAAAACTAAAAATTTACATTGATTTTATGTATGAAAGGTTCGAGTTGGGAATTCAAGTTATTACACATAGATAATATTTTATGGTTGGTCTTACCAAACATATACTCTTCAAAAGAAGAAACGCAAAACCACATTGTCGTAACATTTGGAGAATTGATTTAATTATTGAATGGTGAGTCCGATAATTACCAAATGTTGCAGGATTGTTCACAATTCACTCTAGTCCATTGTAAGTGATAGGACACACCACCAAGGTCAAGGTCATCTGGAGTCAATACCGGGTGTGGCCTCCGCGTGTGTTGACAACTGCCTGGCACCGCCTGCCCATTGAAGCAACCATAGTACGGATGACGTCCTGGGGGATGGTGGCCCACTCGGCCTGCAAGGCTGCTGCCAGCTCGGGCAGGGTCTGGGCTGTGGTTGTCGCTGTCAGAGGCGTCGGTCCAACTCGTCCCATAGATGCTCAATTGGGTTCAAATCCGGTGATATCGATGGCCAAGGAAGGACATTAATGTTGTTGTTCTGTAGGAAAGCCGTTGTGAGACGTGCTGTGTGAGGCCTGGCGTTGTCATGTTGGAACACTGCGTTGGCGTTGGCCATAACTGGAACGATGTGTGGCCGGAGGATCTGGTCAATGTAGCCCTGTGCATTCAGGTTGCCCTGCACGTGGACCAGGTCAGTTCTGCCAGTGTGTGAGATGGCTGCCCACACCATGACACTACCCCCGCCGAATCTGTCCACTTCCTGCACGCAGTTTGCCGCATAACGTTCACCACGACGCCTATACACGCGACATCTTCCATCATGACGTCGGAGCAGAAATCGGGACTCGTCACTGAACCACACCTGTCTCCATCGCAGTTGAGGCCATTGTCGATGAATCTGGCACCACTGCAGTCGGAGTCGACGGTGTTGTGGTGTTAAGATGACACCTCGAACTGGACGTCTGGCACGAATTCCTACCTCACGTAGGCGGTTCCGTACGGTCTGGTCGGATATCCTGCGCAAACCTGGTATTGCTGCGGCTGTGGAGGTGGCAGTAGTCAATCGTTCCCGAAGGTGGCGTACCCGGATGTAGCGGTCCTGCCCGGGGGTAGTGACCCGTGGTCGACCGGATCTAGGGAGGTCACGTGTTGATCCATGTTGCTGGTAACGGTCCCACAGTCTGGAGATGGTGCTTGGGGACACATGGAATGCCCTGGCAACAGCCGTTCTGGATTCGCCTGCGTCTAGTCGGCCGATGGCATTGTTTCTCTGCGGTTCACTGAGACGTGGCATGTCCTGGATTGTCAACTGTCGGCCAGATACAGAGGCCAGGCAAGCGAACACCCTGCACTTTTATACTGTCGGTGTTCATGTTGCACGTGCAGACAACGCACGTGCAGTGGTGACATGGTTTGCACGTGGCTGCGTTTTTGCGAATATTCACATTTTGGAACTTTATTGTACAGTAGCTGCGTTTTATCGAATGTAACCGTGGGAATGTGTTTGGGACATGCAATGACCTTATATTCACAAAGCATGAACCGGTAGGAAACATAAAATCGGAGTTATAACCCATTTGTACCCTTTTGCGTTTCTTTTTTTGAAGAGTATATTTCACAACACTAAATTTAACTATTATGTTTGAGATTAATAATTGAAGTGGGGTTTTTCATATTAATTCTTTATGAATGAATATGATTAGAGTTCAAGAAATTTACTCGTAAATTTGTGTTGAAATGACTTATTAGATTTGTTAAGAGTTGGGATGTAGCCCAGTGGTGAAGCACTTGCCTGATGCGCAGTCGGTTTAGGGTCGATCCCTGGTGGTGGCCATTGGGCTATTTCTCGTCCCAGCTAGTGAGTGTATTAACAGTGGTATATCAAAGGTTGTGGTATTCGGTCTGTGAGATGGTGTATATAAAATACCCATTGTTACTAATGAAAAAATGTAGTGGGTTTCCTCTCTATATGTCAGAATTACCAAATGTTTGACATCCAATAGCCGATGATTTAAGGAGGGGACAATTAAGGCATTTGGCTTGGTATGCAGAGACAACGATATATAATGCACATTATTGCTTAATATCAACAAGTAGAATCGTATAGTTAATTAATAAAACGCTTAAATTTGACGGCTATTATATATAACGGGTGCAGCCATTTTGTACCATCCCAGTGAATATGCCTTCTGGCGAGCTGGTGATTATGTAATACCTAACGTGTCACGTCAGGAATTAGTCTTAGAACTGAAGAAACAAAACACACCTGATTTTTGCTGATGCATCACAATGTTCTGTAATAATATCCATCCCAGTAAGCCAGCACCAAGTATATGTTATTTTTCAGTACAAAATAAGCCACCATTGTCAAAGTGTTGAAATAACTGTCTTATGTTTTGTACATAAATTAACTTACGTACTGAAATAATAATTGGAGTGTTTTCTTGGTTAATTGGTCTTTTCTTTCCGTGGCCTATACCTGTGGTTCCTGATTGGCAGGTGTATATTTAGACGGTTCCCAGACACTGTCTAGACATCTAAAAAGACGTGCCTCTTTTATTAAGATCACAGGGTATTGTGTGATAACCGCGCGGACACCCCTCATTATCAGCTGTCCTGCTTTATTACTGTAAGTAATTTGGTAAAACCCTTGATTAAGTAGACTTTCCCATCTAAAATCACAAAAAATAAAATTATCACTTGGGTATCGTGAGTGGTCGGTTTTTGCTCGAATGTACCCTACCAATAGGCCTAATAATATGCATTTTTTCTTTAGATTTTTTAAAAGAGTAAAATACTACAACTCCATTTCGTTCTATTGATGCAAATTGAAATATATTTAGTTAAATAGTTTATTATACTATCAAGTCATTTATGTTGTTTTACAAGTCATTTATGTTGTTTTACAAGTCAGGTTGATGAAAGCAAAGCGCCTTGTCATAAATTGGAGCATTTGTTTGCACTGTGCATAGAGGCATTTGGCGGAGCCGACGTCACTTCACCCCAAGCTATACCACTGGGCATCACAAAAACGAAACAAAATGGCTGCCCCCAGTTAGCAGGAATAATCACGTTTTTTATTAACTCTAAAATTATGGGTTTTTCATTTCTTAAAGTATCAGTATATGTTTTTGTCGTCCAGGTATGCATCTTATCAACACATCAGGCTCATATTTGAGTTGACCTTCCCTTTAACAAAACAATTTGCTCTAGTAGTGTCATTAAACAAAACAAACTTTAACTTTTAGATCCGTAAAAAATATTGTTTCACTTAAAATCTGTATGCCTGTTTCAATGAATTAGTTGTATGGGTACTAAAGATGTGTTTTTTGTTTTTTTCAGAATGTGGCAACATTGGAAAAAGCATTCGAGAAATTTGTTCAACCTGAAACTTTAGAAAGCGAAAATGCGTATATGTGTTCTAGGTAACTGTTCTTTTATTTGTATGGGAAGTAATACCAAGTTCAAATTTGAATTAATAGATGTATTAAGAGTGGTATATCAAAGGTGGTATCCAGTCTGTGGGATGGTGTATATAAAATATCCATTGCTACTAATGAAAAAATGTAGCGAGTTTCCTCTCAATATGGAGCAGAATGTGCTAGACCACAGTTAATCACATGATTGATCACCATTATTGGACAATTTGAATTATATCCTATTCCAACCAATGGTTGATAAGTTCAATTTAAGAACCATGGTATGTGCTGTCCTGTTTAGGAGAATGTACACGTGCTGATTTTTTTTTTTTGGAACAGATATTCTAAACATTCATTTGGTAGCAGACCAGTAAGTAAGTGTTGTTTGTTTTATAATTAGATCATTTTGTATTTGTTTTACGTTTTGTAATGTTGGCTTTTTTTTGTGTTTTTTTTTTAGATGTAAACAGAAAGTTTCGGCTGAAAAGCGACTTTCCGTCCACAAGCACCCCAATGTTTTGACGATTCAGCTCAAAAGGTATTTAATCATTCTGTACAAAGAAATTATCATACATACAAAAACAATCCAACAATCTTTTTATCTGTCTGTCTCACATATAGTTTTCCAGATGTTTATTTCACAATGCCTCGAGATATTGAACTGAAATGACTTGTATAGCTTTGCCATGTTCTTTTACAGATCGTGTTTGACTTTCATGGCAATTTACCCATTTGTCATTTGAATTATTCCCTTTGAACTTTTGTTTTTCAAAGTTTTTTCTTTCAATGCCTGAAGATACTGATATGAAATTTTGTATAAAGCTTTATTATGTTACAGATTAAGTTTAACTTTACAGCAATTTACACATTTTTCACAGAGTTATTGCCCTTGAACTTGAGCAATACGAAAATTTGTTGGGCCCAGTAGGTGACATGTATTGCTTTTGTAGTACTCTCAGAAAGCTTGTTTATATCATGTTGTCATGGTTTCTGGTAGTTTGATTGAGAATAAGCATCTATTCTTCTCTACAATGTCCATAAACAACAGTAGCTGTATTTGACGTTAACAACATATTAATTGTAAAATTTCACTTTCAGATTTGACTATAATCGTACGACAGGAAAGATAACTAGACACATCGAGTTTTCCGGACAAGCTCAATATACGGCCATATTTAAGCCAAAGACAGGTAAAGAAGACACATTTATCATGCCATTAAATTAACAGTCGTCTGTATATTTGCCATCCCAATCATTGCTATTTATAACAGACAATTTTTTTAATTCATTTTATATATTTATTACAAATGTTTATCTTCTATTTGGTAGGAGTAGACTTTGGACACCAACTAAATGAGGGGCGGGACATAGCCCAGTGGTAAAGCGCTTGTCTCATGCAAGGTCGGTTTGGGATTAATCCCCATCGGTGGGCCCATTGGGCTATTTCTCGTTCCAGCCAGTGCACTGTTGTTGTGAAATTAATTGTTTCAAAGAGCACGATCCTTTAAAATTAAATTTCAATGTTTCACCGTGGACAGCTATGTTGAAACGTGACGTTTACCTTTTTATTTCTTCCATGATTTGAAGTAATTAACGTGTAGATGGACAGGCCAATGTCCGTGATTAAATTATGTATCATTATAGTTCAGTAAATACTTAACTGAATATTAATATTTGAGTATTTCATAAAAAACTTAAGTATTTCTTGCTAAATGTCGTCTGCTTTGCGAGCGGAAATGCACGAGACGAACTATTTCCGGTTTGCTGTAAAGCATTGTTGGTTAATAGACCGGAACCGTAGTGTTATTGCTTAACCTGTGAAAACGATGTTGTTGTTTTGGTTAACGTTATGGATTATAAATAACATTGATATTAGAAATATATGCTTAGATATTCGCTGATTTATGTGTCCGTTGTGTATTGTAAGACCATATTGTGTTTTTCTTGAGAGTATATTTGACGTCATACTAGAGATTAAAAAAAGACCAGTGACGTCAATGTTGGGGTATAAATAGAACTGTTACGTCAGTTGTAAACAGTTTGGATCCAAATTTTGACAACTATCAGCTGATCGAGCTAAACTTTGCAGTTATAACGTTTCACTGAATATTTTTCTTACATTTTGGACAGCATTGAGAGGTAAATAGACGATTGTCTTTAGCTTCCTTTGCAATCTTTCTAAATTAATAGTAGTTTTGGGATCCAACTCAATAATTACTTTATTAAATTTAGGATAGATAATTAATTAACTGGTCATTGAGAGCATCTTGAGATAATGGGCGATTGTCTAGTCTCCTGGTGTTGTTAGTCAGTCACTGAGAACACTCAATTGATAATGGGCAATTGCTTAGTCTTTTGGTGGTTTAAATAAATATATGTAACTACCTATATGTAATATTGTAGTTCTTTTGTGTATAACTCTTTAATTAACTGGTCATTGAGAGCATCTTGAGATAATGGGCGATTGTCTAGTCTCCTGGTGTTGTTAGTCAGTCACTGTGAACATTCAATGGATAATGGGCGACTGCCTAGTCTTTTGGCTGTTTAAATAAATATAGATTTTTAATTGTGATACTTGTAATTGACATCACTGGTTAACTATATGTTTTCATAGTTTAGTGTTAATAGTATTCTTAGTTCATAACTTTGGTTGATATTTGCATAATATTTCATGTATAAAATTCCTGTGTTTTCAATGCAATAACAACCCGTCTTTAAAGTGACATCTTGTTGTCTTGTTCATTTTAACTATTATTTATGTGGTAAATGCGTTCATGGTCACGCGTGCGTTCAAGCGTGCGGTACGCACTCCACGTCGCTTACCCAGTATGTAGGTCCAGAGTAGTTGCACGGCACACGGGCACACAACTCGCACGCACAAATTTCTACCACAACTGTGACTGGTTTATTAACGGCTGTGGTATGTGTATCCTGTCTGTGGGCTGGTGCATATAAAAGATCTGTTTCTACTAATAAAAAAAGTTAATGGGTTTCCTCTCTAAGACTATATGTCAAAATTACCAGATGTTTGACATCCAATAGTCGATGATTAATACATCAATGTGCTCTAGTGGTGTTGTTAAACAAAACAAACTTTACCTTTCTTTCCTCAAGTTTTGTTACAGAGTTTCTGTGTGTTGTTAATTTAATACTTGTGTATTGTGTATTTCAGGGAGAACCTGTACTGTACAGCCTGAACGCTGTTCTGGTCCATTCAGGGCAGCATTGCCATTCCGGACACTATTTTAGCTACGTGAAGTCGCCCAGTCAGCTGTGGTACTGCATGAACGATAGCATGGTAAGATGTTCCACAAGGCGGCAGTACTCCTATAATTCTGTAATAGAGAATGTATGAGGAGGTGTAGATTCATGAAAGATAATTCACGGGTCCTGAGTTAAATGTTTTTCATGAATCTACACTTCCGAGTGCATTAGCCAACGTAATCCATCATTCATTAAAACAAATTACATGACTGTTAAATTATCTTCTCTATCTTTTTTAATAAAAATATTGGTTAAATGGCAACGAATATTTATAAAATTAATAACCCAAAACGATAGATCCTTTCGGACCTAACCTGAACGTTTTGGTCAGGAAAGGCTTAGCAGTGGATGGCTAGCATTAAGTGTAATGAGCAAAATCTTTTAATTTCCAATTTGGTTTCCAGCAATCTTCACTGAATATATCACTATCACTAGGTTTATCACTTTGTTGATAAGGCATATATTACATGTTTATTTGATGATGCAGAATGTTTTGCCTTGTAGGCTAAAGCATTGTACATGTTTACAATGTACAAGTTCTACAAGTAGTGGGTTCGAATCCCTGACCTGAACTCATGAAAAGTTGAAATTGCATTGTTTCACAGGTGTTGATTCTTGAAATACAATCCACACCTTGAACAATAGTGTGACATCACAGGTATTGAATAAAGCTGATTGTATGACACGGTAGAATGTTAGCCTGAATTATCAGAAGCCATAGTATCAATTCACATTATTTAAAAAAATTTTTTATTTAACATATGGATTAAACAAGCAGACCACTATTACAGGATGCATGTGTGTTTTAGAACATTTTGCTGTTCATGAAATCTGAGTAATTAATATAGACTGATTTGTATATTGCTGTGGCTGAGTTTAGATTTTTGTTCATTGTAATAAACAAATCGTTAGATTCTTGTTAGAAATGTGTCTTTATTTAGGTATTTCAAATAGTCCTCAAATAAAAATGTGCCCGCTTCTTGTTAAACATTGACTTATTTTTGTTACCAGGTTCAACAGGTCAAACCAAGCCGTGTGTTTGATTCCGAAGCATATCTTCTGTTTTATACCAAGATTTCAAAATCAAGGGTGAGCTTCTTTTTTCCTTTTTGGGGGTGGAATGTAGCCCAATGGTAAAACTTTCATTTGGTGTGTGGGATTGATCCCCGTCGGTGGGCCCATTTGGCTATTTCTTGTTCCAGCTAGTGCACCACGACTGGTATACCAAAGGCCATTATAATGTGCTGTCCTGTCTGTGGGATGGTGCATATAAAAGATCCATTACTACTAATGGGGAAAAAAGAAGCGGGTTTTCTCTCTAAAACTATTTGTCAAAATTACCAAATGTTTGACATCCAATAGCCAGTGATTAATAAATCAATGTGCTCTAGTGTTATTGTTATACAAAACTTTAACTTTATTCCTTTAGTGGCAAAAACCATCACCTTACTAATTTTTGTGACTGTACATCATAATACCAGTAATTAAAAAAAAAAAACATTCAGTCATTTCAGAGGTCCTGCAATTTAATTCTTTTGTTTTTCTTTTTCTTTATGGGTTGTATTATGGTATGGCATTGTCCATCCATACGTCCGTCTGTTAACTTTTTCTTGTCCAGACCATATCTTGCATACAGGACCATCAAACTTCACATGTAGGAACAACTTGGGATGGCGGTGTGTCGTGTACTATTACCAGGTCACTGTGACCTACTTTTCACAGTCTACTGCACATAACAGTAAATCCTTGTCCGGACCAGACCTTGCATACAGGACCATCAAACCTCACATGTAGGAACAACTTGGGATGGTGGTGTGTCACATGCAATTACTAGGTCACTGTGATTCAAATAAATGAAATAATTTATCTATATTCTGAACATCATAGGAAAATCTTATTTAGCCTTCCCATTGCAAAAATTTCACATAATTAGAATTGAATCATACCCGTAACATATTCATTAATATCTATGGTTTTCCATCAAACTCCTGATGGGCATATCATGTACCTCACCATAAGTTTTGTTGTTTTTTCTTTGAAGTCGTATGATACACTGGATTAACAGAAAAAGTATTATACATTTGTATCCTATTTTTGGATATGTGTTTGTTAGTAGCATCTTCATTTGTTTTATTTCTGCTTTTCAGAATACCTTCATTGGACCACAGGTCCCAGTTGATCATGCAGTTAACAACATGCACAAGTCTGGTCATGTTAACCACTCCATGCAAAATGGTCAGTTTTGAAAGCTAATTTTATCAAATTAATGTATAACGAAACCCCTCAAAGCTGGATTTTTTTCATGGTCCTTTTTCTGAATATCATAACAGTTCGCAGGGTTAACTCTGGGTGTATAGACAATTTTGCCAAATTATCTATTAAAATTAAAAAAATAACAAAAAACCCACCATTCTTATGCCAAAATAAAATTTGCCATTTGTGTTTAAAATTTGCAATTGGCTAATTTGGTGGTTGGCAGAGCAAACCCTGGTTCAGAGCATAACCTCTCTACCCCTTAATACTGGACTTTTTTTTTTTTTTTTTAAACTTGGTCCTGTTTAGAGGGACATCACTGTATCGACATACTTTATTTTTACTTAGAATTAAGTTAGTCTTAAACAGTTAAGATGGCACAGAAATATAAAACTGTAATCGAACATTAGTGATGTGTGTTTTTATTTCAAGCAGGAATATATCCAGGATTTTTTGTCATTGTCCCCTGTCTGATAATCATATTTGGGACATTTTTTAATGCCACTGAATGATGCAGTACACAAGGGTGGGAATTCTCCTCGTATCTGCGGTTTTCCTCTCATGGAACATCGAGTGCTTCACATTTTAATCCTTTCCTCGGGTGGGGGGGATTGGTCATGTAAGCTTCTGGGCCCAGATTTTCGAAGTTATCTTAGCACTACGATACTGTAAAACTGATGACGATACACATCAAATAACAGTGTGACGTCATTATGAATCTAAATGCAGCCGCGTTTCTTATTTAGTTTCATTTGCAAAGGGAGCGAGTAAGCTTTAGCTGGCGTCGCAATGCAGCGTGGGATATCTGAAGTAAAAATGGCGGTCCAGACCCCTCTAGATTTCCTCTTTTTTACAGTTCACCAATTCCGCCCCTGAGTACACCATTGTTATATTAATTTATTAGAACACACACAATTAAATATATATATTGGGAATTTGTAGAATAGAAATTGGGAATTTTCAGTGCTACATTTTTTTGGGAAGGGGCCTGTGTTTGGACCCACAGAAGGACTGGATAAATGCCCGTCAGGTGGAATAAATATTGTTTGTATAACTGGAATAATAGTTGATAGTTAATGGGGATTTTTCGTTTTAATCCATCCTGAATAGTACAGAATTCACCTGAGATTGTAGGATCGATTAACCTCGTGGAACACATTGCACAGTTTCCCATTCCAGGATTGTATATCAATTTTGTATCAGAATAATTTAACTATAAGGTGGTTTCATTTCTTTTTCCACATTAACAAGTTATAATTTTGAGTATAATTTAAGTATAATGTGGTTTCATTTCCTATTTCACGTTAAAAAGTTATAATTTTTCTGAATAATTTTGCTGTAGTTTAGGTTTTTTCTTCTTCAGGTATTCGTAGTACAGATGCGAGCCATCCTGTCAATAACAATATTACACACATTGTTAGTAAAAAGCCACTACAGGAGAAACAGTCGTTTGGCTCGTTAGTTTCGGCAGGAAGTCCAAGTGGAGATGTGGGCTGCCCTGTCGGCAAGAAGCGTAGTGCAACCTGTATTGCCGACGGAACGACACTGACACCAAATAAACGCCTCAAGGTGTTGAACGAATGTGCAAAACCACGGATTGTTGTTCACATTAAAAATGGTAAAGTGACCACTTTTGAAAGAAGTCGAGATAAATTGGTGAACGGCGATTCGAAACCGCATATGCCTGGACTTGTACCATATGGTGACGATTCTGATTCTGATCATGAACGGCCCAACAAAGTGAATGGGAACAACGGGGTCCCAGTTCATAGGAATGGAGACGACGTCATTCAGAATGGGACAGTTGTGTTTGATAGTAAACTTAATGCCACCACGTCTGTTCCGGGCAATGCAAGCCTTCTAGGAATACCCGAGAAAAAAATCTCGCTGAAGTTTAGTGAAACTTATAGACAAAGCGATACGTGTGTGATGCCATCCAGCTCAAAGTCGATGCCAAACTTAACGTGGCATGTTAAGAAACTGGGGCCGAGTACCTCGGTCGGGACATTGTCTATCTCTACTACAGAGTGGCACGTCAACAAGGAATGTAAACCAGCCGAGATGACAAACCTTCCGGAGTCCACTTCTGCAGGACGGCTCATTCCTTTACCCGGTGAACAGACTGTTGATTCTAACAATACCACATCCAGTGAATCTACACAAGTGGATGTTGAAGTAAAAACACCAAAACTAAAACCAGAAGAAAGGTTCTTGGGTAGATCTGCGAGTGATTGTGTGATATCGATGAGTAATACAAACATGACAGCTAGCGCTAGTGTGTTATCTCTGGGACATTCCGAGACGGACGAATTGATTATAAAAGAATCTGCGAATAAAACCGACGTGTCTGCTGGAGATACAAACGTGACAACCAGTGCCAGCATGTTATCTGTCGGACTTTCTGAGACTGATGACCTGATTTTAGATAAATCTGCAAGTAAAACCAACCTGTCTGCCAGAGATACAAACGTGACAACTAGCACCAGTATGTTATCTGTGGGACTTCCTGAGGTGGACAATACGATTTTAAAAGAATCTATAAGTAAAACCAGCGTGATGTCAGTTAGAGATGTGACAAGCAGCACCAGTATGTTATCTCTGGAACTTTCTCAGATGATTTTAAAAGAATCTGCAAGTAAAACTGACGTGTCTGCGGATGATACAGACGTGACAACTAGTGCCAGCATGGTATCTCTCGGACCTCCTGGTATGGACGATGTGATTGTAGATAACTTTGTGAGTAAAGCCTCCACAGTGAATACCGATAATACAAATGTGACAACTAGCGCTAGTATGTTATCTCTGGAACATTCTGAGACAGACGGAGTTATTGTTAATAAATCTGCAAGTAAAACCTGCACAGTTTCAACTGACAATACAAATGTAACAACTAGTGCTAGTATGTTATCTCTAGGACTTCCCGAAAGCAATGAAAAGATTTTAAAAGAATCTGCGAGTAATGCCAGCATGGGGACTATTCTAGATACAAACGTGGCATACAGCGCCAGCATGTTATCTCTGGGACCTTCCGAGTCACTGATGGTGGTTAACAGTGGCACCAACATAAACAGTTCCTGTTCCCTAATGGATACAACGGAAAAACGGTCAAATGATAAATCTAAAAGAGAGCTTAAAAGGGAGAAAAAACTTAAGAAGAAGTCCAAACACCTGATGGAACAGAGCGATGATCTGATACAGTTCATTGAAAAACAGAAAAAGAAGAAGAAGAAACATAAACATAAAAAAGACAAGGACCATGCTGAAAGGAAACACCGACATCATAAAGATGATGAGTCTCATGATGAAGAAATGAAACATTATGTCTGGGTAGAAAAAACAAAAGACTGCGAACTGAAGCCAGGTTTGTATTCGATTTTGTTCATTTTTTACCATTAAAAAATGGTCATCCTGAAAAGATTTTTAACCAATTTTACCTATAATACAACAGACTTTCACTTCAAAAAAAAAATTGAGGGGAGTGGATCATTGCTCCCCTAACATAGACCATGGGGTGTCATCTAAAATATTACTATATTGATACTATATAAATTCACATGCTCAGGGGAGCTAAAATTATTATCCTTGAATTCATCTTAGGGGAGTGTTGGGGAGCGAGAGTGATAGCTCCCCTCAAATGGTGAAGTCTGATATAAATATAGTTGTTTTTTGTGGTGTTTTTTTTAAGTAGCTAATTTTAACAAACATTACAACATTTTGCAGTTTAGCTGCTGACATCTGAATTTTAAATAGCTAATTTTAACAAACATTACAACATTTTGCAGTTTAGATGCTGACATCTGAACATTATGTCTTAATTTTAGTGCTATGTATTAACTGTTTTCTTTTCATCATAACCCCGACCATTGGCATTTCCCCCCTAATCACATGCCTTGAATAAATAAGAGCAAAATAAAAACCATCAGAACCACAAAAGCAAAGGATAAAGAAGGAAGTAGCTATCCTATGACTGGATCAGGATGGAAGATTTTAGCCATTTGATTGGCAGTTGAAATGTTTGGACCAGTCTACATGATAAGGGGGGAAATGCCATAGGTGAAAGGCAAGGTTAAGTAAGAAAAGAGAAAATGATCATGTTTTTTTTACATTCTGTCCATACATGAGTGGCCATTAGCAGTGCTGCCACTTTATTCTTTTTAAAAAGTATTATACTTTTTTCTTAGAAATACTACTTTTTATACTTTTTTTCTGCAAAACAGAACTTAAGAAATCTAATTTCAAATTTGACCATTTAAGATTTATGCTTTGGTAGTCTTTTTTTTTCAGGATTGGTTTGTTCTTTGTTGAGTGGAATGTTTATAGAGCTCTCTGATCCTGCTGCTCTCAGTGACCAAGTGACAGGGCACTGAAATATGCAGAACAGAGTGTTCAACAATCACAAATCCTCACAACAGGGTACACACCATTCCTTGAAGTTGGTCATAAGTAGCAAACATTACTAGGACAAAGGTAGCCAATATATGGCTACCTATTGGGGTATATTGATGAAAAATATACTTTTTTTAAATACTTTTTAAAACCATTTTTATATATATATATTTTTTTGCAAGATTCCATACTTTTTGTTGAAAATGCAGAGTGCAGCACTTACATTAGATACAATTATCTTAAAACAAGTTGTTTCACAATTACTGTAGCGACAGTGTTATCGCCTGACGGCAGCCAATTGCATATCTTTAAATTGATATCACATGTATATGTGTTACAATAAATAACTAATGCTGTTGTCACAAAGGGTGTGTAAGAAATGGATGATTGTTGATGAAAATCTCAATGTGACTGTGCTCGTCAGTTACCTGTGTATGTTTCCCAGATAAAGTAAACTGAGCCGTGTGTGTATCATTAAAGTTTTTTTTTTTTCTGTTCAGTGGCTGAACATCAATGGGATCACCCCTCGGACCAGCACAAGGCTGTGAGAACGATGTGGGATGGCACAAAGTCTTCTAAAGTAGCTGAAGAGTTGGAGAAAAGCACATCTTTTAAAGGATATGGCTCATCCGGTCAGTTACTATTTACAGTCTAGACAACTGGGCCAGTCCTTACTGTCACCCGACTGATTTAGATAACTGGAACAGTCCTTGTTACCCAACAGATTTAGATAATTAGGCCAGTCCTTACTGTCACACGACTAAGATTTAGATAACTGCCATTCCTTGTTGTCATCCAACTGATTTAAATAACTGAGACAGTCCTTGTTACCCAACTGATTTAGATAATTAGGCTAGTAATTGTTGTCATCTGACTGATTTCTGTCATATCATACACATTGAAACATATGCTGAGCATGAAAAAAAGTAAAACCATTGTTTTATAGTGCCTGCAACTGAACATGAGGTGGTTAAAATAGATGGTTGTTTGAGCAGGTTATACTGCATTAACTGTGTTTTTGTTTTGCCTTTATGAAGTAAAAACGCGAGATACAGGTAGTACTTTTCTAATGGCATCAACTTATGTGTTAAAACTTAAAAGTTTCACGTTTAGATCACCCTAAATCCTAGGTCAGTAAAACTTGGTTTATAGTTGAACCTGTGGACGTTCATCACAATGCACTGAAAATGTTTATGGTAGGTTGTTATTGTTTGACATAATTTGTTCATTGTGTATATTAAATATTTAATTTCAGTGCCATCATGGGATGGTGGTCAAAACTACATGGATGTCGATATAAAGAAAGATATAGAGAAAGACGTGATTAAGATGAAGAGAAAAAGGGATAAATCCAATAATGATATAGATTCTCCAAAGGTTTGTAGTACATTCTTGCATTTATTAGTCCCCTCCAGTTGGAACTGTAGGGGACTATATGTTTTGTCTCTGTCCTTCTGCCAATCCGTTTGTCCCACATATAGTCAGGCATGTGATTCTTCTGCTTTTTAGTGGAATTCTGCTTTTAAAAAAAATCTTTATCGTAAAATAAATCGGTAAAAATGTTTTCATAAAAAAAAAATCCCATTTCTTTTATTTTCAGGGTTTTTGTAATTATTGCACTTCCACTAAACCATTTTCTTAATGGCTGTTCGCTTACCGGTAGACAGTGTATCGCGATATAAGACTGATGACCAGTCAAAGAAATCGCTGCACTTTTGTATAATAGAACATTTTCAGCTTTTTTTAAGAATACCAAATCACATGCCTGTATAGGTTTTCGGATGTTTTTTTTAAAGTACCTGTACAACAAGTGACAATTTGTACCCTGTCTTTCAGGTGAAGAAGGTGAAACGAACATCGGAAAATCATGTCAACCACAATCCATTCCAGCGAAACCAAGATGACCGACACAAAACCCAGGTAAACATCAGCCGAGTACTGTGAACTCACTTTTGTTCTTAGTGGTCTAATATTCATATCATTTGTGGACTAGTGCAGTTAACAGATATAAGAAAGAAAGTTTGTTTTGTTTAATGACACCACTGGAGCACATTAATTAATTAATTAACCGCTATTGGATGTCAGATATTTGGTAATTATGACACAGTAGTCATCAGAGGACACCCGCTACATTTTACCTAATGCAGAAAGGGATCTTTTATATGCACCATCCCACAGATAGGATAGCACATACCACGGCCTTTGTTAACAGTCGTGGTGCACTGGCTGGAATGAGAAATAGCCCAATGGGCCCACCGACTGGGATTGATGCCAAACCGACAACGCATCAAGCGAGCACTTTACCACTGGGCTACGTCCCTCCCACCCCACAGATTTAAGAACACAATGAAAATATAATATATGTATACCTTCATATATACTGCGGGTTTTTTTATCCATGGATTTAAGGTCTTTAAAGAAAGTCACAGAACAAATTGCCGACTGACAGTCTAAATTGATAATACCAACAAGTGGATTAAAAAAAAAAAATTGGGACAATATTGAATTGAAAATTAAATTGCGTTCAGTTGACGTTTATCACAGTCGTGATATCAGAAAATTACTACGAAGAATAGGTTCGTAGACTAGTAAGGTTAGTTACTCTGAGAGTGAATACCTAAAGTTGAACATTTTGAACAGCATGTCCGTGCACACATAAAAACATCCTTATTCATGTAGCAATATATTTTCTTTGTGTATTGTGTATTACTTTGTTTAAACTTTATTTATTTTTTTTGGATGTAAATAGACATTGATTTAAAAACATTCATTGTGTTAAATTATTTTTCTTTATATCACATAGTTACATCTATATAGTAATCTTATGACCACATTTAGTGTCAAATATATTAAATTTTAGAAAAACCTTTCTCTCTTGCTATATGTATATATATATATATCTTAATATAAAATATTTTAGTCTAAAAAAAGTGCATACAATGCCTACCTGCCCTAAATAATTAGCCTTAAAAAAATAAAGATTTCAGCCTACGTACCTACCCTAATTTTTCTGGCTTATGTAATGGAAACCACACATACAATTCTGTTTGGCCTAATGTTAAAATCTTTATTAAAATGGTATTAGTTCACTGATAGGTTCAACAAAATCAATGCCCACAATTCAGTTTTAACTTATTTTTATGAAATATTTCTTATTGGCTAGTGACCATCTCAAACACATGTTGAACACTGTAAGTTGCTATTTGATTTGAATTCGACCAACCTGTAGTTATTTCATTTTATTAGAATATCAGCCTTGCTATTTTCATTTCATGTGCAGAGAACATTTTGTTTTCAAAATCTCGATTAGCGATATTTCTAGTCTGTTAAAAATTGATTAGCATTTCATTCATTTCAACTTATTTTTGTGCTTATATCCAATAAGGTTCAAGCACACTGTCCTGGGCACACACCTCAGCTGTCTGTCCGGGACAGTGGGTTAGTTGGTTAGTGGTTAGTGACAGAGAAGAGGGTGTAGTGGCCTTACACCTACCCATTGAGCCCTTGAGAACTCGCTCTGGGTTGGAGCCAGTCCCGGTCTGCGAACCCTGTACCTACCAGCCTGTAGTCAGATGGTTTATTTAACCCCTGTGCCATCAAGGCGCAACTACTGTTTTAATGTTTTATAATTGTGTAGCTATCTCTGAAACGTATGCAGCGAATTGTGGCACTATACTGAACAAAATGTTCCCTGGTTTGAGTAACGAATGTGTCTTGTGCTTGTTTTCAGAAGTCTGTTTCCGCAGAACACATCAACGAGTGGAAACCTGCCAACCATTCCCAGTCTTCTCATTTCAATCACGCACGTCACAGCAGCAGCTACCTCGACAACAGGAGACGAGACTCGACCAATAATAAGAGAAAAAACAGCTGGCATTCGCCCAGCAGCAGCAGCAACAGACATAGCAGCTATCATGGTGCTTTCAGCCACTACTGATTTTAGTATTGAAAAAATGTATGAAAGGTTTAATTGTCATTTATTTATTTTTCAAATAGAGAATTTATTTTTTTCCTTGTAAGTAACCAGTTGCTCAACTCTTTTTTTTTTTTTTTTTTTTTTAATTATGTAACAAGACCCCAAAATTGAGATGGATAATGCATTTGTGTTTAAATTTTCCAACTTTTTTCAAATACATTAACATATTATCTAGAATTTTTATAAAATCCACTAGCCATGGGATCAGTGATATTTAAATTTACTAGCCACGATTAAAACGTTTACTAAATAATAGTAATAATCGGATATACACACCTAAAGAGGAAGATAGAGCTTCAAAACACTAACATTAGGGGGTGGGGGTAGGAGAGTCCTATTTACAAAATAGACTTAACTGCAACACTTGATAAAATATTTTGACTAGCAGTCGGGCATGGCAATAGTAGTTACTAGTATTTACTAGCCCAACATTGAATATCACTAGCCATGGGAGTGGGGCTACCACAATCTAGAAGCCCTGATATTATAACCTTCAGTTTTAACTTAATAAACCCTCTTGTAGGTAGCAGGATTGAAAACAAAATTTGGTCTTTGTTATCAAGACTTGTCTGTTCAATAATTCACCACTTAGCTATTTTGATTCTGATCTTATCCTCTTATTTTTGCATGGATAAAGAAACTTTAAATTTTTCTGCAAACTAGTTTTTGATGCCTCCTCAAAACTGTACATATATATCAATTTCTTTTTGGTCTACGGCTGTACTAAAATAAACCTTAAGATTTCCATTCCAGACTGCTCTGAGAATAAAGACCTATCTGTGTTGGGGGGGGTGAGTTGGCAAAATTTTGTTTGTTTGTCTTTTTAAACAAATATGGTCTCACTACACAGATCACTTCCGGGTGAGAGTCCTTTCATCACGGTCCACTATAGTTCCTAATTGTGACACATGTTATGGTTCACATATTCACTTCTAGGAAATGGTGAAGAAATAAAACAATATGTATGTTTAATGGTAAGCCTTCTGGCTGTACTTTGCCCATGTCATTTTGTAATATTGTGCATCGACCTTTTGGTACATGGGTATATAGCTATATAGCACAAGAGACAGCCGGAGTGAACCGTTTAATGAACCACCTGTTCGAACCGGTACTACAGCCAGATGTGGTCATATAGCAAAAAACTGAGACAGAAATGTTCTCAATTTTGGAGTGAAAATAAATGCTTATATAATGTATGTTCGCAGTGGTGTATGTTGTTAGCGCCAACGAGAACCCGTTCTATTGGCAATCTTCGTTTGAAGTTTAACATGGCAATTTAACATGGCAGATGACATCTGTGTAGTGAGACCTATGCTCAGGTACAGAATTTCCAATGTCATGAAAATGTTTTATGATAATTATCTCCCACCCCCATCTTGAAAAAGATTTGGTTGAAAATCTAAAATTTGATTATGACCTACACTGATTTTCATATGTCTGATTAACTAACAAGATTGTTTTGACCAAACCAGTGAAAATTATTATGGTGCAAGATGTCATCTACTTAAAAAATATTTATTTATGTGATGGTAGACAACTGTATGGCTTTTTAACAATCTGTATTGGTTAGCAGGGGTGCAGACAGTAACCGTCTGCGAGTTAAAAAAGACAACTACCAGTCTGACAGGCGAGCTGTCCCTAAACATTTTTCCTATGGGTGCAGCGATATAAGGAACCGTATTGCAATATAGTTGATATGATTTAAATTTAATATTTATGGGGTGGGGGTTGATAAAAGCAGAAGGCATAAACTTTTTAATGATCTTTATTAGTTTCAGCTGTCAGGCTAAATGTTTTAGGCTATACTTTTCTTTCAAGAAAATCAGCACATCTACTACTTCAGGATTGAGTGCAGCCCTCTGTGCCGTTAAATATCCCCAGCTGTACTAAATGCACGTTCTGATGGTACCAATGTTGCTGGAATAAATCAAAATATTTGTAATATTGATTCCATCATAGACCTAAATGATTATATAAACCACAACATTTATTAGTAGCATAATGTTCTTTTTAATTTTTTAACACAATACTAGTCTACTAGAACACCAGTGTGACAGTGTCAAACTATTTATAAATTGTCACATTCGGAAATCCTTACTATCTGGCTTACTGTTCAAGCATTACATAATATTTTTGGGATGTATGAAAGGGTCAGAAATTTACACACAAATTTTTTTAATTTTGGGGAATGTATTGTAAGGTTTTATTGTTGAATTATCTTGGTGTTTACACTCAAATTAGTCAGTTTACTTTTTATAACCCGTTTTTTTGGCATTCTCAATTAATTAAAATATCAACCATCACTAATAGCAAAATTATAAACAATGCTATAAGCACCAGTTGTTTATTCTGCAATTTGATCACTGGAATTAATTTTTGTTCAAACAATCTTTCGTACAAAAATGTATACACCAAAACGTTCATGATGAATATTAATCAGCTTTCACTAAAAGTAGCTTAGACTGAATCTGATTCTCATTTGCTGAAAGTAAGAAATACTTTAATATTTATTGGTAATTTTTTATGGGTCGACTTATAAGCGGGTCAATAAACAAAACTTTTTCAGGGCTTGAAATTAGGGCCTTGACTTATAGGCAGGGTCAATTTAAAGGCCAAGATATACGTAGATCATTCTGTTAAATATTTTCGGGATGTAACTTGAATTTTGTAAATCTATATGAAAGAAATGGGAAATTTTTTTGTCCAAGGATTGATTTCCTTGAGACGAGTGTCAGAAAAACCATCTACAAAAGGATGAGTGCCAGAAATATTTTCTAGTTTTGTTGTGTTATGTCACATACTACCTTTGATTATGGAATGATGTAATAAACAGGTAAAAACTGCCTTCTACCTCCGAGAAAGGGTGGATTACCATCATGGGGACATGTGCTAGATGGTTTTTCTGGCACCTTTCTACCAGTTGATTGAACTAGAATATATTGTTCTATGGGCTGGTGGACAAGTAGAAATACTGGTGGGATAGTAAATTTTAGTTGGTTCTGGACCCACGGGCTAATGAACTATTTTCCATTTCTTAAATATTGGTTAATGTGATATTTAAAATAACTGTAGGAGATACCGATACATGTATTATCACATGGCAAATTAAAAGCAGACTAAGCAGCAATATCTGCCTTTTTATTGCCTGCAATGCGAACATGGCTGGGTACCCAACAAAATATAAATTAAAAAAGATTCCAAAACATTTCTGTTGCCAAATATATCAGTTATATATAATGGAAAGTGGGTCTTATTGTTATTGAGATGGAAAATATTTTACTAGCCTGCCAGAACAGAACCAACTAAAATTGACTAGCCTGCCCGAATTTCTACTAGTCCTATATATACAATATATTATTTATTGAATGACAAACATTATTAAAAACATTTTGTAACTGATCAACATCACATGGCAAACAAAATTAAACCCCAATATTTGGGAAAAATGGGGTTACAAAGTAATAAATAATTAATATAGCCGTTATATTGAAGATATCATAGTTCACAACTTGTAATGTCGTTTTAACTATACATTTTTAAAATTTGGTTCCGTATAAGTCATAATATAGCCATAGAAGTTGGTTCCATTTTTGTTTGGGGCCATTTTGCATGGTTCTGTTTTTGCTATAACCCGTTTCCGGAATATCGCACACAGGCAGTCCGGAACTCCGAAGTCTGCAATGCGGTACATGTATTGTTGTGTATTGAACTATTTCATAATCATTCTGAACAGTTTGTTTGAATGATTTCAATTCTGGCATGGCTGATGTGGATGCAATGTAAAAAAAAAAAAAAATAGTAATAATAAAGTTAAAAGTCAGTCAGAAAAAGACGGATTGCCCTTTGGACTGGTAGTTGCATTTTTTAACTTGTCTGTCAGAAGGTTTACTTGCATTTGGCGAGTGGGCGAGTACTTTCTGCACCCCTGAATTATGCATCATATACTGTAACTGTTTTTATACCCCTCCAAATTGATAAATCGTTTTATAGACAATTCATTCTTGGTGAATATCATACCTTTGACCAGTAACAGATTACCTGTGGGGGGTATAGTAGAGTTTAAACCTCTCTAACAAATAATAAAACACTGGTCTCTATCTATGAATATTGTCTCTTTTGTTCAACTCTGGGTCAGCTTCATTGAATTTGGAGAAGTGTCCACACAGCCAAATATCTTATTCCATAAGAAGGAGTCACTTTCAAAACATTATTCTTATTCTGCTGGTAGCAAAATCATCCCTTTTTTTTTTTTTTTTACAAAAAATCTGGTTTTGAGTGTTTCCATTAAGGTACACAACAGTCATTCTTCGCACCCAAAACAAGGAAGCCAAAACAAGGGCGTGCAAAGTGACTCTCGACCTTGGTTATAGGCAGGACCTTGAGCAGGATACATACCGGGTATATATTTTTTTTTCAGAAATGACACATATCTTTCATAGAACACAAACACAGAGTTCCCACAATGGAACTGATGAAAAGTTGGTAGGGGTTGGAGGGAGGGGGGAAAATACTTTTTTTTTTTAATCTGAACATTATATATGGTATGAGCTGAGACTATGTACATGTTTATTTATAGTGTTATAAATTCAACAACAAAAGAAATGCACATATAAATTTAACTAACATTATTTTAAAGGTATATTGTCACAGACCACTGACCTATTAAATAGCCTAAGAAAGTATTACCTAAAAATATATAAATTTGATTTGTCCCTAAATGTACTTTATTCAACCATCTATGTAGCCACTATACTTCACTTATTAATGATATTTTGTAAAAATAATTGAATTATGGCAATGGTCAAAAACTAATATTGTCCACAGGGTTGACTTGGATTTCACTCCATCATGGTTTAGTTAAGGTGATGTGATAGCTAGATTTGGTTTCCAAATATTAATGTAATTTTCATTTATTATCCATTTTTAGAGAAATACGGTTCTTATCTCTGTGACAGTATGCCTTTAAATTATTAAATATTTTGTGTCTGTCAAAATTATCATGTTATGTAATCATTTTAGACCTTTTTGACAGTCTGTTTAGCAAATTAATGATATGTATATATTATATTAAAATATTTGCATTTTTTGGTTGTTCAGTTTATAGTTGTAAAACATATAAATAATAAAAAGAGTTGAGCACTATCATTTACTGAATTATAGGATTTGATTAATTTTTGCATATATATTTATATATATGTACTTTGTGCATCACTTTGATACAATTTGGAAGTCTGTATACATGTGTATATACTGAATGCAGATATCATGCATAGCTTTGGAAATTGTAGTACTGTTTGGGTTTTTTTTTAATCTAGTACAAGTAACTGTAATCAAGATTTAAAAGGGCTCAGGTGGTGGCTTTGTTAAATCTCCAAGGTCATCAGTGGATTTAGTTTTAGCTGGATTTGTCAATGGATTTACAATAATTAAAATTGTGCTAAAGGCAAAATTATGAAAAATAATTTATAACGAGCTGAGACTTCATAATATCTAAAGAGCATAACCTACATATCTTTAGAATTGAGGGGGGGGGGGGGGGGGTTACTAAAATCTGCTGCTGTTGTCATTGTTGAACCTTTTTCACACACCAAAAAAAGGGAAAAATAACATGGAAAGTGTTAATTAGCTTTTAACATGACTAAGTGTATGTTTATTTAAACTCAACAACAAAAGAAATGTGTATATAAATAAATTATTTAAAATTTATTTTAAATTATTGAGTTTGAATCCAGTAGGTGGATTTTTTTTTTTGTCTGTCAAAATTATCAATGTTATGTGATCGTTTTAGGCCAATTTTGACAGTCTGCTTACCAAATACTGTAAGTGTGATTATTAAAAAAAGAATAAAGTAAACAGTACATCAGTTTTATAATGTACATGTATGCTTTTTTTAGTTTTGAAATATAAAACCATGAAGAAATAGCTTCATTGTTATGGGTATTTTTTTTTTCATTATTATTATTATTTTTTTTTCAAAGGTCATTCAATAGATAAACATGGAATAAAATCATTAAGCCTGTGCCATTTTGTATACAAATTCATAAACTGTAAATAAATTTTACCGATTGAATTATTTGTTATTTTGTTTATCAATTGAATCATTTGTTATTTTATTCATTCATGTCATTACCCAAATTGGTTCCACCACTTCTACCATTTTATTTATTAGTCCCCTACCGGTCCAACCAGAGGGGACTGGGTTTTGTTTCTGTCCATCTGTCTGTCTGTCCGCCTATCTATCTGTCCCACTTGTTTTCTGTATAGCTTTATCATATACCTTTATCATATACTATCAGTTTGACTTTCATGACAATTTACTCATTTTTATATGCCCGTCTATGATAGGTTGTATTATGGTATGGCGTTGTCTGTCCGTCCGTTTGTATGTCTGTCTATTAACGTTTCCTTGTCTAGACCATATACATACAGGACCATCAAACCTCATGTAGGAACAACTTGGGATGGAGGTGTATTGTGTACTGTTACTAGGTCACTGTGACCTACTTTTCACGGTCTACTGCATATAACAGTAAATCCTTGTCTGGACCATATCTTGCATACAGGACCATGAAATCTCACATGTAGGTACAACTTGGGATAGTGGTGTGTCACACACTTACTAGGTCACTGTGACCTGTGAGTTAGTCATTTTGGAGAAAAAAAAACCCAAGTGACCTGAGATGCCTTCTAACAGCATCTAGAGTCAACAATTCAAGGTTTGCCGTGAAGAAATCTGTCCACAATATATAAGATTTTAACAAGATATTGTATTAAATTATAACATAACATTCTATAAGTCAGATATTTAATAACTGTTTTATTTTGATGAATGGCCTCCTCCTTTACCCCTCATAGTCATTCCATCCTCATTTACATGTACTTCATTAACCTATATGATACACAGTACATTATACTATTACCTTTTAACATAGAACCACTTATAATATAGATATGAATGGGAAAATAGGCAATACACCCTTATAAATCAGTGTTTTATTGCACAAGGAGCTCAATTTGAAAGTATAAAATCACTTGAATACAATTACATACTTAATTTTGAGGAAATAACCAATAAAAATTCAGACAATCTCCCTTTTTTCCAAAAAAGAGGAAATAAAGGAGATCTAGCAGAATCATGAAATAAAGGAGATTCTTTGAAATACAGGAGATGTGGACACACTGTAACAGTAAATCCTTGTTCAGACCATATGTTGCATACAGATGCATACAGGACCATCAAACCTCACATGTAGGAACAACTTGGGATGGTGGTGTATCGCGTATGTATCACTGTGATACAAATAAAATAATTTGACTATATTCTGAACATCCTAGGAAAATCTTGTTTAGCCTTTGAAGAAAATGCTAAACAAAATTTCCCTTTCTAATTAAGAACAACAATTTTACAGTGTTTCTGCCAGGAATTATTTTTGTGGGTATGGCACTATGGAATTGAATGCACCCACAGTCAACAGGGGCTATGCTGGGGGCCTCCCCTAGAAAGAAAATGGGTTATGGTTAGGGTTAGGGTTAAGAAAATCATACAGTAATGATGAGAGTAATTAATTTTGTCAAACGGTTAACTTAAGTTAATCTGCCAAAAAAGTTTTGGTATGGCACCATACCTGTTTTACCCTCTGACAGAAACCCTGCTTCATTAATCAGACAGCACCTTCTCCTGCTCTACAAAGCGAGTAAAATACTCGCCATGGCGCCTAAAAACATTCCCTGGTGCCTAAAAAATAAAATCACATTCGCCAGTCGGCGACTGTCCAATAATCTTACTTTAATATGTAAACAAAACTGGACATCGGAAAACACTGTGGACCAGTAGCAATTTATCTTCCATAAAACGTGTTTTCTATCGGTAGTTTGTTTGAGACATGTTAATAGGACTAAGAATAATGATTTTCCAGTATTCAAGAGTAAACACGGTGACGTTGAGGGGGAGGTAAAACTTTGTTATGATGTTATCTCCCTTAACTTGAATATCAAGCATTTGGAAAGAATTCGGCCCCAGTTCAGTTTTGGACTAAGTCGGTCCTATACCCTTTAGAGCCAGGTTTTATTTATGTGTTAAAATTATTTTTTTGAGCCACTGTATGTCTTTGCTTGTCTGTTTGCAACTCAAACATTAATTATTTTAAATGTCGACTTATATATGTGTTATGCTGCACTCCAATTGTCTCGTGCTTATTGAAATAACGGATCCTTCCACGATAACGACTTTTCCAGTTGTGAATGTCGTTTTAATTACGTCGGAAGTCATGTTCACCAGTGGAGGATGAAAACTTGTTTCTAATTTCATGACTCGATTTTAGACAGCTTTAAAGACACGACTATTTACAAAACAGTATTTATGGATTTACAAGGCAGTATGTGATGAAAATAAATATAATTTAAACCAAAAGTAAGGTAGCCGATTGGTAACTACTAGTAACACGTTGAAGCCTGGTAGATATTACCACAATGATTTTATTTAACGTTTAATGAGTACTGTAATTTAAATGCATATCTTAGCAGTGCCATTAAAATAGTAATTCGCTTAAATTCGTTTAATACAATTATTGGGTACGGAATTTGATAATAATAGTTAATAGTCGTTCACTGTTTTAGTGGAACCGGACACAAACAGTAACTTGTAATTACTATTGAACAACTAGGAATCACTCTTCACGAGTTCATTCGAATGCATTCCTAATAACAATTACGACATTAGTAATGTGCCATAAAATGGCAGATGAATCGATTTAATTAAAAGTATATATTAGCTGGCTACTAAATATAAGTGGCTGGCGATTGAAATATTATACTTTACTGGCCAGGGAAGAGTAAATTTGAACTGGCTTTGTAGAGGACTGCAATGGATACAGTATCATTAGTAGTTGGTCCAAAACATACTGTTCATCCATCCCATTGCAAAAATTTCACATAATTACAATTTAATCATACCCGTAATATGTTCATTAATATCTATGGTTTTCAATCAAACTCCTGACGGATGTATCATGTACCTCACCGATACTCTTGTTGACAGAGTTATGGTACTTGGTCTTAGGAGATACAGAAATTTGTTTTCCGGGCTTTTTCCCTCCCCCAATGCCTGAAGATATTGAGATGAAATGTATATATTGCTTTATCATATACTGTTACAGATTAAGTTTGACTTTCACATCGATTTACCCATTTTTACCGAGTTATGGCCTTTGAACTTAGAAGATAAGAAAATATTTTGGGCCTAGTAGGGACATGTATTGCTTCAGCAATACTTTCTGTATGCTTGTTAAGTTTGTATTGTCTTTATGTAATCTGGTGTTATTATTTTTTTTAAACTAAACAATAATAGAAGAGACTGGGATTAAGTGGGACACTGGTCTGGTGGGCAATTCCTAAAAAGGAAATTCTCCGAAACCACATTTTCAGAACTGGGGGGTGGGGGCAACACCCCTTCATTCACCAAAATATTTTACAAATGGCATCATTCTTATAGAGTAGATGTTTATAAATGCATGTTTTATTATTCAGAGTAATTTTCGATCTCACCACTGATCTCTATAAAGCTTTTAAACTGTCATTGAATGTTAATATGAACAAAATAGCAACATTAAAACATTAAAATAGGGAGTAAGCTGTGGAAAAAAGATGAACCATTCTTGAACATGACAGAGTAATTACAGATTTTTATGCATACATCCTGTTGGGCATTTGTGATGGGGGGATAACTGGGACACTGGATGGAATAACTGAGATGCTTGTGATGGCGATAACTGGGACATTTGTGATGAGGATAACTGAGACATTTTTTATTCAGATAACTGGGACGCTTGTGATTTGGATAACTGAGATGCTTGTGATGGGGATAACTGAGACTTGTGATGGGGATAACTGGGACACTTGTGATTGGGATAACTGGGACACGTGATGGGGATAATTGAGACTCGTAATGGGGATAACTGAGACACTTGTGCTGAGGATAACTGGGACACTCGTGATGGGGATAATTGGGACACTCGTGATGGGGATAACTGGGACACTCTTGATGGGGATAATTGGGACACTCGAGATGGTGATGGGTATAATTGAGACACTTGTGATGGGGATAACTGGGACACTCGTGATAGGGATAACTGGGACACTTGTGATGGGTCTAACTGGGACACTTGTGATAGGGATAACTGGGACACTCGATGGTGATGGGTCTAACTGGGATACTTGTGATGGGGATAACTGGGACATTCGAGATGGTGATGGGGATAACTGGGCTATTTGTGATGGTGATAACTGGGACACTCGTGATGGGAATAACTGGGACACTCATGATAAGGATTTAACTATCTCACTTGACTCCAGTGACATAACTAAAGTACTGCTATATAATTATAATAGTTACATAGTGATGTTTAATATTCAGTTTTAACATAACACCACAGCTGTGAGGAACAGGCTGAGAACTACAATGTGATCTAAGAACTACTAATAAATATGAATATAACAGAGAAAATAAAACTGCCAGTTGTGCTGAAATTACTTAAAATTATGAACAGTTCTAACTATTTGTAATTGGGTTATTTTAAAGCCACAATATAATGATTTACACTCAACTTAAAGAGGCAAAGAACATGAAATCAGAAAATCAATATTTGGTTACGGACAATACGAAAGAAAACCTGGGTTTTAGAGAATCATAATGTACACACACAGTATGTAAACATATATAGCTTAATAGTAAGAAAATAAATGTTAACATTTTGAACACCAAGTAAACAGTAACCTTGTTAAAAACCAACGGTAATCATAAATTTAAACAAAATCATTCAACTTTGAATATAACTATAAATAATAAAGGGTCTTTGAAACAAACAAATAGAATTTCCGCACCTGTCTCGATGCCTGCTCCCAGCTTGTGAGCAAACTGCCAAAAGCTGTGGCACTTCCACCACCGTATTCCACTTCCGCCGTCTGTCTGCTACCTTCTTGTGGCACCTGCGCTGGTGAACCTAGTGCTGCAGGTATACTGCCTCTTCTTTGGTGCCGTACAACTGGTTTCCCTGTTGCTTAATTCTTTGAGGCCCCATTACTTTCCTCTTACTACACACCTTAGTAGTTGTAGCTTTACGCATAGGCATCTGCAACTAAATACTAGTCACATCCCAAAGCATATAATATATAAAAACCCCAGTATATGACCCTTCTAAAGCTATATCCCCACATTTGACTCCATTTCAAAGTCAACGTGCATATATGATTAAGACTCCGGTTTAGTCGTACAGATATATTTTTTTTTTTAAAACCCACCAACTACATGACCCTTTTTTTCTTTTTTAAAAGCTATATCTGTGCATGACTCACATTCAAAGTCATACGAAATATCAAACAACTGACTGCTTGATTTCGCTCCAAGGCCATAAAGTCTAAATGCGACTCAACTTCAAAGTCGATGTACATGTCTGACTCAACTTCCAACTCATGTAAGTTACCAAAACAACCAACCACATAATCCCTTCGAAGGCACATACTGTAAACCGTATTAATATTGTGACGTGTTTTTTTCGCGAATGTATACCTTAGCGCATGTTCGCGACGTGTAAATTTCGCGAAGGACTGTTGACAGCTCCAAAAAAAAGAGTAGATAAAGACAGCTCACTGTAATTGTTAAAGTTACTGTCTGTAAATTAATATTCTGTTATCCTACATCAAGCAATTGTGCCTGGTACAGAGTCTATAGTGGGGATTAGGCCTTACCCACCTTACCTGTATTAGAATCACAACTCACAGCTTCAGTTGTTAACTGTTAACACCCTTTGGTAGATAAAACAATAAACGATTAGTCACCATCGATTGAAGTTACACAAAACAATTAACGATTAGTCGCCATCAAGGAGAGCTTGTGTATAGGCTGTGCCTATTGAGTGAATCTTTTTGTGAATTTTATTCTCAATAATATTTCAAAACAAAACAAATTACTTTAAGCACACTTCAAACTGGAAAACAGTGTGTGCGTATTAATCTCGCGACATAAGGTTGGACACGAACGACGCAAAATTTATACGCACGCATGTTTTTCACGGTTTACAGTAGTTCAAATGTGACTCAAATTCAAAGACAACATCTGTGTGACTCACATTCAAAGTCATACGAAATATCAAACAACTGACTGCTTGATTTCGTTCTAAGGCCATAAAGTCTAAATGCGACTCAACTTCAAAGTCGATGTACATGTCTGACTCAACTTCCAACTCATGTAAGTTATAAAAACAACCAATCACGTGATCCCTTCGAAGGCACATAGTTCAAATGTGACTCAAATTCAAAGACAACATCTGTGTGACTCACATTGCTTGGCCTCTTCTAAGGCCTTATAGTTCAAATTCAAAGTCCGTATTTATATGTCTCACCTTCAAAGTCATAAACTATAGTTATATACCATATATAGTCCAAATGTGACTCCAAATTCAAAGTCGGCAAATATGTATGACTCAAATGCAAAGTCAGTACATACACATGTATGAATAACTCAGACCAATGTCATATAATGTATAAACCACTAATTGTTTGGCCTCTTCTAAGGCCGTATAGTTCAAACGTGACTCAAATTCAAAGTCTGTATTTATATGACTCACCTTAAAAAACTATAGCTATATACCATATATAGTTCAAATGTGACTCAAATTCAGTCGACAGATATGTATGATTCAAATTCAAAGTCAGTACATATGAATAACTCCGACCAATGTCATATAATTAAATAAAACAACTAATTGCTTGTCCTCTTCTAAGGCCGTATAGTTCAAATCATATAATATATAGTCATATAATATATGTATGCAGGACTCACATTCAAAGTCATTTATTTATTTATTTTATTTTATTTATTTATTTTACAACACCATCGTTGTACTCCTGTACACTAGCGATTTTTTACCTTATCTTAAAATGGAACGCTAGCCGAGTCACTGCGACTACAAGCACTTTGTTATGTTTGCATAACTCGCCAGAGAAAACATGGCTCCACCCACTCGCTATTGGTCAATGACATCCCTATCTATGTTGTTGCCTCCAGCCATCAGTACCACGATTCCCGGTTGTATTTGTTGCATTGCCCCATCTATTTAAGGAATAATGGAAGACAAAGTGCCTCCACTCTGTCCGCAATAATACACGCAGAACTCGCGCTCAGATAGTATCAGGTTAAACCATTCTGGTGAAAGCCTATTAGCAAAATCTTCTAATCTGTTTACAAAAGAGTGACCAACAATTACATACGTTAATCACCATTGTCTCGCTCACCTAGAGACAAAGGAATTAAGACAATAGGTACTGACACTACGGAAACAACACAATGCAGCTGAATACAATGAAAAATAACTTGTTACCGTACCCTTGGTGTTTCTACTAATAAAAGAACCTATTAACGTTTGCAGAACAATGTTTTCTCAACTACTATTTCTTGTGACTTGTGTTTGGCAAAATGGCACACCACGTACAGATGTAACTCCAGTTTCATTGGTCAAGCTTCATAGAAATTTAGGAATGGTATCGATTAATAGCTATTTAAAGTTTGGAGTTATAAACCGAATGGTGATCAATTTAATCCATTTGCCTGCAACAAATACACTTTTAATAAACATGTTTATTTCCCATATTTGAAAAATATTGTCTTAAAATGTTTGAGATGATTATTAATGGTTTCCATTTCATCAGCAACAAATTTACAAGATTGCTACTTGTATACTGTTTCAGTGTTTACTATATATATGACTTATTTAGTAAAAGTAAATTTTAGGAAAGATTCCTTAAGTTAAAAGTTTTTGAACTTTACATTAAACTCTAAAACAAATATGTAATTAAGAGGTAATTTGCAAAAATATATAATATTCATATAAAATCTATATCTTATTGACTTTTAATCACTTAGTTGTGGGCAAATTACATTTTTCAACAAAGTTTCTATATGAATTGTTTGGTTACGGACACTACAGAGAATCCTTACTGAATGTAAAACACCCATAGTAGTATTTTATTAGTAGGATTCTATATTCAGTGTTATGTTTCACTGTGAAGTTAATTGTTTATGGAAGTTCAAAATTAACATTCAACACAATTCAGAAATATTTTCAGCATGAGGAATGTCCTGATAGTTATAATTTTTAATTTTCAGGGGTCAATGTTGGATGCACTGGAATGTTTACTATTCGGTATACTTCAGCTGATTTCGATTTTTCCTTATGTCTCACAGAATCGGCCGAGGAGTTCCGAGTGGCAAACAAACCCACGTGATTTCG
Organism: Gigantopelta aegis; assembly: GCF_016097555.1. Classification (NCBI taxonomy): domain Eukaryota; kingdom Metazoa; phylum Mollusca; class Gastropoda; order Neomphalida; family Peltospiridae; genus Gigantopelta; species Gigantopelta aegis. Next base: position 73,107,748 of record NC_054706.1, on the reverse strand, counting down.
ACTGATGCTTTAGTAGAGGGGATGATTTTTCATTTCAGATTTTTGCAAATTCTGTGTTTTTTTTTTTCCTTTTTGTGTGTTAATTAGTGTCATGTTTTATTATTATAAACTATATCCATTTGTGTTTTATTGTTCCAGCTCTGAGCTTGTTGGCTATTGCTATTTTTTAAATACCTGTAAACATTTTTGTTGACACAGACTTAAAAAAAGAAGAAGTTAAGTAATGTTTACTTGCCACTAATAAAGACTAAAAAAGTGATGTACCATATTTTCTGGCCTATTACACGCATTGGTGTATAAACCGCACCACTTGGTTTTAGACAAAGTTTCGACCTTCGTCCGTACATAAGCCACAGTTAAAACAAAGTTACAAACTTAATTACTGTTAATTATTGTTTGTATTTAATAATAATAAAGAGATCCATTCTCCCTTAAATTCAAACAATACATAATTGTTGATTGTGTGGCTTTCAGTTTCATTTCATTTAATGGATTATGGTTAAGATTCATAAACAAAACACACATTTGACAAACCCCGCTATTTTCATGAAAATATTAACAAGAACTTGGTAATGCATTGTTTGTAATCTTACATTAGTTGCCAAAAATATATAAATAAATAAATACATGATAAAATTTTATTTGGTCCAGTATGATTACAAAACGTGAACCAAAAAAAAAAAAGTGCACAAGTAAGAATTACTAGTACCCACTCGATTACACGATTACATATGTATGTTTCTCTGTAACCTAACTAGCGTGCCGTGTGCACAAATTACATATTCAAACGTGATCGGGTCAAGCTGGATATAGGCCAGCGGTAGTGAACCGACACTAAGCACTGTTCTGTCGATCGTTTACAGTTTCAACATTGTTTTATAACTTTTAAATGAAGGCCTTTAAAAAACCCACAAAAAAAAACAACAATTGTTTAGAATTATGTATTCAGAACCAGTTTAAGGATTCGCGGGGCCAATAGCACAAATAACAGCGGGGCCCAATTCCCAAGATATATATTTTTCAACTCCTTCGGGAAGAGGGGAAAAATTACCTGGGGAAAATAAATGTACACAATTACTCACCGTGGGACCCCCTGAAATGTGGGGTCGTAGCACGTGCTACATGTGCTACTAGAATAAACAAGTGAGAAGAAAAATAAAATGCTATTTTTGTGTGCAATTTAGAAAACGATCGGTTCAGAAATAAATAATGTGTAGTAAATTCCATAGCATGAAAAAAGGTGTTCCCTGTGGGAGCGACTATAAATGTGAATTGCGTCCGTACAGACAGATTAACGAATATGCCCAAAGGTTTATGAAATTATGTTTTCCAATATTGAAATTGAACATACTAGAAATCTTGTTATATAATCAACATTCTAAAACTGTATTAGTTCATGTTTATTTTTATAGTTCAAATTAAATTTTACTGTGTAAAGTGACACGGGTAAACAGTCAACATGCTTTGTTACAGGTTGCATAGTACCAAAGAAGAGAGTACCGTGTCAAAGTTCGACGTGCACCGTCAAATATTTACGGAGTAAAAGCAGCTGTGGGTGTGATTGGTAGTAATATGTGACATTGATTATTTGTGCAAATACTATTATCCATTGACAATAAATAAATACACTTTTATTTGTTATACAGTTGTTATGCAGTATATACCAGAGGTTGAAACTAATGCGGGGTACCCCCAAAAATGGAACTGCAATTTTCAGCAAAAATGACGGTTGCTATTAAAAACATAAATTAAATCTCTTAAATGATACGTGACCCCCCATTTTCTTGCAGCTAGATTAGATGTGAGGTGCCACACTTTCTATTGCTGTACTTCCTGGGTGTGTTGAAACGCTGCTTATATCAGTTTTATTAGTAAACGTTAACATTATTGGCAATAGGAATTGATTTGGTCTAATGGAACCTATAAGCTTACAGCGTAACTTCCGAGAATGAACGGTTCTGGTAGTGTTTAGGCATACAAAAGTTGGCATACAAAAACACTATATGCGTATATTATTAATATTGAATCTTAAAACTACCAAAAAGATTTATAATGGTGCTTGAACCAGAAATACAACTTTTGAAGGGTTTTTTTTTTTTTTAAATCGCGAATTCCGTTTCAGTTACTAAATTCTGCAATTCCGTCCGTGTTTTTCGTGATCGTGGAAAATCATCCCCTCTACTTTAGATAACGACAGTTTAAAAGCGATTGTGGGCAAGGAAACTGCACATTATTATGCGACACAACTCCTTTTGGTGTTTAAACAAAAGTCAGTCGTCTGACGGGCAACTAGTATCATAGAATTAAGTTGCCCGACTGAATATTAGGTCGTCACAGACGACCGGACGACCGTGAAAATTGAGCGCTGGGTATGGTTACCACTGACTTCCCAAACTGCGTTCACCTAACGACAAAAACACAAATAAAATATTTACGGAGATACTATTCTACATTTTCAACAATGATATGTGAAACAAAATAGATTAAAATCAGTTAACGTAAAAAATCAATAATGTGGATGTAAAACATTTAATACATTCTAGTAAACAAAAGTGAAGCACACTCCAATAAATAGGAAAGAGTGCAACGTTTCTAACTGGGTTCAGGTGCATGCATTTGCAAAATGTATTATACTGGGCATGTGCAGTTCATCATTTTCCATTTTTAAGGGCACAACCATGTCATGGAAAAAACTTTTTTCTTAACTATGCACAGTAAGAAGAGTATAACACAAAAAAGAAAAGAAAAAAAAAGGAAAGATGGTGAAAAAATCTCAGCGTAGTTGATATTGGTGACATCGTTACAGTCTCGTATGTGGAATCCGTGTCACTGTAATATTTTTCCCACACTTTATGTTTGGACAAAAAGTGGAGAAAATCTAACAGTAATTAAAGGTAGGAGAGTATTTAAGTTGTAGGAGACTTTAGTAAAGGGGTTTGTTAGTTATCAAGTAGTCTGTTATTATTGTGATGTTTATTTGGTAAACTCGGACTGTTAGTTGTAAACATTAATAAATGTCAAATTTTAGGGGTTTACCTTGGTGAACTAGGGGTTTGTAAGTTTTGTATTTAGTTTGTCCTTCTTGTCTGAACTTTATTGTTGATGAAAATGTTCTAGAGTAGAACCATGAAGAAAAATCTCACAAACGAACAACAGTCAGACGACAACAAATCGGATGTTGATTGCGCGAACCGTGCACGACTAACCAAACTGAACGGAGTTGGAAGCATAACGCAGTTAGGGACGTTGGCGATACACAACATACTGAATCATGATTTGGTCCCTTTATTGTAAAAAAAAAAAGCCGATAGCATTCACACTTTCCATAAAATCAAATTACCTCTTATTTTTCAATTCTTCATTATTTGCTCCTATCGGAACTAGCTAACCAGCGTTTTGAATTAAACATTTTGAAAGAAAAAAAAACAAGTAACGTCCTGCAAAGAACAGCGTCTGACGTCACGTCACTAGCACCCAGCAATGTAGATATTCACATCACATATAAGCCTGCGTTTATTTTCACAAAAAAGGGTATAAAAATTGTAATGTTGTTATACAAGAGACTTTAAAATATAATCGAAGTATTTTATTTAAAATTTGGAAACACATAACTTTTTTGGTTGGCAATTCCCAAGATGCGTTTGGGTACCTGCTATTATCCGACTTCCGGTAGTAGTTTATACGCAATAAATAGAGAATCAAATATGATTTCATGAGCGTACATTAGGGGTGGTGGTGGTGGTGGTGGTGGTGGGGGGGGGTCGATGGGTTCGACCGAACCCCCCCTGAAATCGCTTTTTTTAATAATTTAATATATCTGACATTGATATCTGACATTATTATATTTACTCAACATAGAAATATATGCCCCATATCTCTGCAATCTATTTTGGAACCCCCCTTTTCAAAACTCAACATAGAAATATAATTACAAACTTTCCGATTTACTGTATTCTGATTGGCTGACGTCACTAAAAAAAAAAAGCGTTATCCTTCCATAAATATACGTCATCACGGAAGAACAAGATCGATTGGAACTATTTTTAGCTGGATGGACGAGAAGGCCAATGACCCAGTTCGGTGATCATTTTAAAATTAGAACAAGGAAGTGACCTATTTTCTCGATTAAAGGGACATACCCTAGTTTTTAAACACCAAGGCATATTTTTGACTATTACAGCCGTTTTCAATAACTGAAATCAAACTTTAATTAGAGTTTATGGTTTAGATGATCAATTTCCGTACATTCGAAGTGTTTTTGGTCATCCTGGTGTTTTTAATATCACAAAATGCATTTCTCGTATTTTTAGCAACGCACGTGCGTCTGACAAGTAATAATTACGGAGTCGAGTTTTAAGTCTATTTTTAGAGGATATTTCACCATTTCAAAGTCACAGACTCATGTTTCACTCAATTGTAACTTTATCCAAATGTGTTACAGGTTTGTAGATTAACTAAACTTAGTTTTTATTTTCACGAGTTGAAACTAGGGTCTGTCCCTTTAAAAAAATAAGGGAAACTGGATGAGATATTCATGTTATAAATAAAAAAAACCTACAATATATTTTTTATTTGTTTTTATTCTGTTAAACACCCCCCCAAAAAAAAAAAAAAAAAAAAAAAAAAAAAAACATCCAATAGTATGCATACATGTATTCCTACGCTTATTTACACAACATGGTTGACGGTAAGAACGAAAGAAATTATTTAAGGTACACTTCTTGTACTGTTTATATTATAAGAATTGTTTCTCATTTTTTAGGAATTTATCGATGTATAAAAGTCACAAATGGTATAAAACCGCTTCGCTAGCGCTACGCGATTTTATACTACATTTGTGACTTTTATACATCGATAAATTCCTAAAAAATGAGAAACAATTCTTATATATGCCCAATATCTCTGCAATCTATTTTGGAACCCCCCTTTTCAAAATCCTATGTACGCCCATGGATTTATATCTCATTGAGTGAAGTGACTCGTGAGATATGATTGCAAATTTCACGAGATGAGATATAAATCATATCTGACAAAAAACATGAAATTTTCTTTTAATTTTCTTTTTATTATATAACTTTTGGCAATTTACCTTTATTTTTAAAATGGCAGCAGCAAAATAGTTCAGGCTTTCTACAGTGACGATAACATTTTAGAGTGAAATAGTGAAAATTTCACTCTAAAATGTGTTATCGTCACTGAATGACTTATAAACACTTTTATTTCTCTGATATTTTAAGATATTTAACTAAATGTTATATAATAATGTAGAATTAAAACCTGCCCCAGGTGCTATTGTTTGTAAAAAAAAAAAAAAAAAAAAGATTCACTGTAGGGCCTATGTAAATGTTATATAATAATACTTTATACTGCTTTTGACTGAAACATATTACAAATATATAACTTGAAAAGGGTTGCATGATAAAATAAATATACCTGTTAAGTGTCGCGCATTTGGCGTGAGTCTCGCACATTTGTAAGAAAGATCACGCTTTCATGCAACGCTACTACAATCTCATGCTTTTTAGAGTGAAATAGTTTTAAAAATACTAAACTCATTTTAAAAATAAAACTATTTTATAATAGTGATTTGTATTTTGGAGCTGAATGGAATTATGTGCAGGGTCTCTTATAATAGTTACCTACTAGTAGTAATAAGCATATGAAGCCTGCCCTAAGTTCTGTACCAACAATCACTACCGATGACAGACTTATATGGTTTAACATTGTAAAGGGACATTAATGAGTTCGCTGCATTGTAAGATGTTTCCGACTAATAAAATATTTCTGCAATTAATCTTACATATTAAATATATTTTTTCTTGTTTACAATATAAGTGTCTGTATATTCAGTGCGTTTCCGATCGTCTTAATACTTGTAAGAAGCCCAAACTGGATTTTGTCTTCAAATAATTTCGTAGGTAAGAAAAAATATTTTTTAAGAAATAAAATGAAAATTAACCTAGTACAAATATTAGAACAATCGGAAACATGTTTAATATACAGCCACTAAAATTGTAAACAAGAAAATATATTTAATATGTAAGTTTAATCGTAGAAACGTTTTATTAGTCGATAACATCTTAAAAATTGCAGCAAACTCAGGAATGTCCCTTTAAGCGTAATAATTACAAAAACCTGCACTCGCTCGATTTTTAGATATCTCCATTTTGAGCTTCAACAAACAAACAAAAAGCCTGTTTTGCCCAGGGTGATTAGCCCCATGGATCCCTTGATCGGGGCTTGGGACCTGGACCTGACCAAGAGCCTTCAGTCCCTGGCTTCTAATTTTTCTCACGCCTAAGAATTGCCGCAGGTTGACAGCTCTGAAATATCAGGTTACTAGGTTTTGATATTGTGGTTATTTGGCTCAATGAAGCTCGGCTGTTGCATCATTATTTAAAATCTAGCCAAATAACGATTTCAAAACGTAGGCCTACCCTGATATTTGATATAACGACACCCTAGCACATGGTTTATTCTAGGGTTATGTCTCAAACATAAAATATTTGTCACACATGGGTCTAGACTTCTATCCAACCAGATGTCAAATGCTATTACTTATATATATTTTCCAAATTACTAAATGTATAAACAAAAACATTTAAAATTCAAGGATTTTTCAAGAGGTTAATTCATTTTTCCAGAGTGAAAATATAGTTTGAGCATATTTCCAGGATGTGTGCAAACCCTGTTTTTGTATTTCCCACATTGTGGGACAGTCTTTTTGAGAAGTCATGATCTCAGATTTGATCAGCTAACACAACTCTGCATAATTTTTTTTTTTTTTTAATTCATACTCTATTTGTATGAACTGAATTTTTTTTCTTCAAACTTACTCTATTCAAATGTGTAAGCATTGTAATAGATGCTGATGGTGCCACTAATAAAATGTTTATGAAATATCTGTGCATGACAGCTACTCTGCCATGCTAAATAAAACATTTCTTCCTTCTAAAAAATGGGGAAGGGGGGGGGGGGGGCAGGGACGAGGAAGGACACAAAACTAATGGGACAAAGTATATGGTTAAACAATTATCTAATCTTAGTAAAAAATAAAACAACACCAACACCAGAAACATTTTCAGCTGTTTATTCCAGTGGATATATTTATTTTCAATTTTACCCATCAGATTACACTTTTTTTTTTCTCACATGGTCTAACATTTGTACAATAGTATATATAAAAAAAATATACGTGTACAACCATATTTAATACTAATAAAAACAAAAAGGGTTTTTACAATTAATTTTTTTTCCACTAAAAAAACCCCCCCTTTCTTGAAATAAGCAATGAGACTAGAATTGAACAATCTGAAATGTCATCCAATATTTACATTTTAGAGATATTATGACGGTTAATAATTCTTTCCAATATTACCAGTATGCCAACCTCTATACAATGTATTAAATATCTTCAAAAAAACATGTTTTATTAGTTTTGGTCACCAAGAGGATATATGAAATCATAAATAAATATATAATTCTACTAAGCTACAGACTGGGGCCAGCCCACTGTTCGTCTTGTATACCACATAGATGTGGTGGGATAGAGAAGTAATGGGGATTAAAGTAAAGTAGTGCACTCACAATTCTATGAAGTGGTGTCAGCTGGTCTGCATCTGTATTAGATCCCACCTGTGTGGTTCTACATTTCAAGTGGAGATTTGAAGTTTATGAAGAATTTGTTTTGACATTACAATTTTAAAAAAACCCTCTGTACATTCTGAGAGCCCCATAATCAGATATTATATAAAGTAAACTCAGTATCAATCTACAGATTAGTATTATCCTAAATTAAAAAATATTTTATTGCCATTCAATTTAAAATATCTTAATTCAGTAGACTAAGTTATCACTTGAAACCCAATATACCCCTCCTCCCCTCACTCCCGTAACAATGATAAATCTTTTTTTAACTTGACATGTTAAATGACGACTAAAAAATATATATATTAAAAAAATACAGAAAAAATAATTTGAATGTTTAATCCAAAGTGCAAACACACAACTAGCTGGCACTTGATGGTAAAACTAGATTATTTACATATTTACCATAATTTATTAATGGGGAACTATCAAGGCTGACTAATAATTGCTTCCTGCCAAAATTGAGTAATTTTTGTTTTGAAATGAAAGTATTATACTTTGAGCTACATGCCCATAAAAAACATTACGACCTAATATTTTATTTACTAGCAGAAACAAAAATAAGTTTATTGGGAAATATTTAGAGAATCACCAACAGTTTAAATGTGTGATATCAGTCAAAGATGTACGTCTTTTACCCATAATCTTTTGAGGGTGAAAACCTGGCTGTTTTAATGGTTATGCAATGGTAAAGATGTTTGTTTACTTTCAAATTTTGCACAGTACTGATCCTATATGTTCCGTAAGCTTGAGTATATAATCAGAATGATACAAGTATCTATTATTCATAAATATTATGATAAAAGGTATTTAATATTCATAAATATTACACAATAAAAACATGACAAAATAAACATGGTGCATAAGAACATAATGATAAATATCGGTAGCAGATGGCATTGAGAGTTTTTCCATGGATCTGGGGAGAACGCTTTTAAGAGACTGCTTCAAAGGTTCGGCCATAGTCCTTCCTGCCTGGGAAAGTCGTTTTCTTACTATAGTATGTACAACAAATTATTTATATCTGAGAACAGTTTTACTTTTCTTCATAAAAACAAACTGAAAATATTTGCAAAAAACATTGATATTGGAAGATGAGAAGGACTATAGACATAACTTTAAGAATGGTCTTTACATTTAGTGTTCACTTGTGTATCTGGAGGCATGCTCAGGAAGGTAAGCAATTGCTTTTTCTCACTGGACTGGTTTTTGCACCTGACATTAGATGAATATAATACGACAGAATGGAGAAAGTTTGGATAATTTTCTCTTTTAAGTATACTTGACCTGACCTCATACAATGGCATATTTCTTTATGTTAGTAGGCTGGTCCGAACATCCCAACAGCCAATGGGATAGATTCAAATCTTCCAACGAGTCCTCTGCTTCCTGTTCTAGTCAAATGATTGAAGCTTTCTTCTTTCCCCTGAGCGCATCAGGATGTTGGACTGTTCGGACTAGATTACTAACATAGGGTAATATGCCACTGTTTGAGGTCAGTTAAGTTGAAAAGAAAACCGATGGCATCAGTTGAATTATTCATGAGCACTTAACCTTCTGAACAGAAGAGAAGGGTGGTTGGTTCCCTCTCCCAAAAGGTGCTTTTTCCGTTTTACAAGTGGAGAAGACCATATTACTTTGGCCAAATTAAAACAAATTCAGATTCAGATGGGGGAAACAAGAATCGGTGAAAAATTATAAATTCCATGTATTAATGAACAAGTTGCATAAAGTATGGCCAAGGAGATCATATTTACAATGAGTAGTGCAAATAACATTGATATTATAATACAGTGAATGTGAACTAAATAAAGGTGACTTATTTACAATACAAGTAATGATGTTGCTTTGAATAGTTTATCATTAAAACAAATACTACTAATAAATCTCATGGTTTTAGTTACTCACAGGTTAAAAAGAAAAGATGCATTGATAAAATTTGAGCCAATATTCAATGGAGGTGTGAGAAACAGTCAATGTACACGCCAATTAAAAAAAATATTATATCACTAAAAATACTGGAAAGCCACTCAAAAAAAGAAAAAAAACACCCACCCTATAACACACCTAAGTATACAAAAAGCAAAAAACTAGTTTGTTCGGTATATATAAATACATTGTATGAATTTCCCAAATAGGGACAAGCTAACAAACATTCTTCTTTTTTCTCTCTCTCTCATCTCATCACATCCCCCCACCCCCCAAACATTTGGGCAGAAGCTATCAAAATCTTGGAAATAAATTGTAATAAAAAGTCATTTAAAAAAGAAAGAAAAATATACATGTTCATTACACATTTAACACATACATTAATATAAAACACTCATACAAAACACATATAAATACGAAAAGAATACCTATATCATATTAATGTATGAATCCGTGTGTACTAGTATAAATTATTTTAAAGAAGGTTGGAATCAAGATAGGTTTTTAGAATGATTTTCTTGTGAGACATCAGAGGTAGAGGAAAATTAAAACAAAAACAAAATCATTTGCAATGCTAGTGATTAATAAATAAAGCAAGTATTTCCCAACATTAAATGATCAAATTTGGTCATTAGATTAGATATAAACAGTTTTAATAATGTAACATTTTGAAAATATAGGTAGCTGTATGGAGTATTATTTAGAATTTTTACCCAGATTCTTGAATATAAATAATAACAAACATAAATATGTTACGGTACTTTTTATTTATTTTTTTTATTTCTAAGTATTTATTCAAAAATCAAAAAAATAATCAAAAAATCAAAAAAATCCCCACTTTTGGAGACATAAATGTATAATAATTCAGTCTGATTAATATGTATTTTTTTTTTCAATACTTGCTGAAATATAAGCATGCAGTTTCAGAAATGTGAATAGGTGTAATTTTTTCATTAATTTTAACAACAGTAAATAAAGAAACTATAATGAATGACATAACTATTGAAGAGGTAAATAATAATAATAATAATAATAATAATATAATTATAATACAGTGTTATATTTTTCTCTATTGATTTTAGAAATTATTAACTATACAGTAAAATGTATTGATTTTTTTCCCCACCATTAATATGCTCCATACCAACCCTGGTAGAAATAGGATTTGAATCCATAGCAACCAATAAAGGACCAATCAAAAATAAGTAACACTTGGGTAATATTATATGATGTGGCAGCTGTGCTGTCCATAGCTATGGCAAATATATGAATGGCTATTTTTGATTGGTCGATTTTTTTTTTATTCAATTATTCACAATGACACTGAATTAACACATCAGCTTCATTTCATTATTTACATACACAAACATACACTGTATTAATTATTGCTTTTGGAATAAGTGTGTGCCATTAACTCATGAATGGAACGCCTGAGGAAATTATTATTGACTGATCCCACAGAAGATGTGTACAAATGAGCACCACAAGACATGCGTTATTTCTGGACTAATCAACAATTCAGAAAGTTGAATTAGCATTTCAGCCAAAGGGGTGTTCCAGAACTGATCAAAAGGGTAGGAGTGTGTGTGGGGGGTGGGGGATGGGGGTAATCATATAGGAATTATTTTTTTCCTTGTATGCTGAAATTTTGTTTGTGCATACTTGATTACAGGATTTTATTACAATTTTATTTTGAGAGTTGTGAACTTATATATATAAAAAAAATTGCCTCCCACCCCTACCATGTGATCAAAGCTGGAACCCCCTAACAGGATTTCACTGCATCCTAATACTGAAGCATAAATACACTACCGTGGGTTAAACCTACTGACCCTAGTTTTCACCATAAGTATGTTTCTTGTTTCTCATAAGATTAATTTTGAAGTACTACAAAAATCAAGTCGAACTAGAAATATGGATTTACCAAAATCGATAAATGTAAGTTAACGGTGAAAAAAAGGTGAAAAAAAGTGGCAATATGGTAGCCAAAACAAAAATAGTTTAAACTAGGCCTGGTCAGCAGCTTAAATTTTTTTTTTTTTAAATCAGCTTAACCATGAAAGGTAACAGCTGGGTGCATCTAATATCAATCATCAAGCAGAGGACTCTGGGAACTTAGTATATCTCAGTCCTGTCCCTCTCTCACTTTCTCTTAAATAAAACCGTTTGTAAAAGATATTAGCCCCAGGACCCCTAGCTTTGGATAAAATTGTCAGTATCGCCATTGAAGTAAACTGACATACATATTATTTCATTTCTCATACTCCCCCTTGTGATACACAAGTCGTGAGGTAGCGGAGAAGTTAACAATCATTGGCTGTTCATATCATATGCTCACAGACATGAACATCAGACATAAATGTGTCAAGATTTCTATTAAGCACCATGTAAGCTATTTATTAAACTACATATTATACACTCTCTGAACACAATCACAAACATTAGACAGGCCTGTAGGAACCAATAATTGAAATGGTGGGGTGTGTGTGTGCACAATCCAGTTATTTACCCTTATAGAGTAGGACAAACATTTTTTACATTTTCGTCTTCAAGTGTGTGTGTGTGTGTGTGTGTTGGGGGGTGGGGGGTGCCTCCCTGCCTTGTCCAGGTTCATACAGGCCTGTTAGAATAACCAGTTAAGCTATACACAAAATATGCTATGGAAATACAAGGCCCATGCTTGTAGAACTTTTAGAATCTAAAATCAAATCTTTAATGACATCGCTTGCAATTTGTATGCATTATATGCATTAAAGTCTCAAGACATTATTAGAGATTTTCAGTCTAGACTTTAAAAAAAGTATGGGGCCAGATCATGTATATATCAAATAAACCACGGTACAGAGCCCCACCATAGGGGAGCCCAAAATATTTTGAAAAAATATATAAAACAAACTAGACATGAAGGGTTCTAGTTTCAAAGCAAAACAAGCAAGAAAGGAGCTCCAAGGTGGTTTGATAAACTGGTACAACAGATGGAATTGCAAAAAACCGCCTGTCGTGGTCTGAAGCTCATATGAGGGCTGATCAAACAGTTCTCAGCCTAACCTGGGCCTGTGCTTATGTATATAAAACATTTAAGAGTCTAAAACGTTTTATAACACAAAGCACTCATAACACTTACGTCAGACTACACCTCACATTATGTATGTTGTACATCTGAGGTAAGTCTTACAAGTGCTTACTCTATTGGAATGCCCATCTGTTATTACCAACATAGTCCCTTTAGCAGTCCAGGATGGACCTACTCTATGGGAATGCCTATCTGTTATTACCAACATAGTCCCTTTGAAGGTCCAGGACGGACGTACTCTATGGGAAGCCTATCTGTTATTACCAACATATTCCCTTTAGAGGTCCAGGACGGATGTACTCTATGGGAATGCTATTATCAACATAGTCCCTTTAGAGGTCCAGGACGGACGTACTCTATGGGAATGCTATTATCAACATAGTCCCTTTAGAGGTCCAGGACGGACACACTCTATGGGAATGCTATTATCAACATAGTCCCTTTAGAGGTCCAGGACGGACACACTCTATGGGAATGCTATTATCAACATAGTCCCTTTAGAGGTCCAGGACAGACGTACTCTATGGGAATGCTATTATCAACATATTCTTTTTAGAGGTCCACACACTTCTATCAATGATCCTGCAGTATCTGACTCCCTCCGAGAAGAATTCTTCCTGTAGGTTAAAAAAACCCTCAACATCCAGCTAACTTTGTTTTTCAGTTAGTAAATGGATGCTAGTTGGTGCTAGATCTGGGGATGTCCTGAATTCTTTCTTGTGAGATGCCTACTTCGCTGGCTATATACCAAGTGGTTAACCATCAGTCTGGCATTATCATGTCATGAATGCACATGGTCCCTTCCTAGTTAGGTCAAGAACAGGGTTTTTTTTTACCCCTCGTATGTTAAACTAGCCAGTCACTATATCACACTTGTCACATTCTGCCAATAAAAACAACACACAGACGACTAAGATGGCAACACTACTGCATCTCCTCAAGCTATGTCTACATCTTGGGAACCGTTTACAAGTATCAGCAGTTACAAGAGCTTACAAACCGTGCTCCTTCCCTCACCTCTCATAAAAACCACACTTTAAAAATGTTCATTTCATAAGGAATATTTCTAATGAAATATTTTGTCTGTCTTAAAAATGCACACCGATACTAACCCTCTCCCAACCCACCCTCCAGCATATAGACTGTACTCTTGTGAAAGTGTTGATAATTATGAATGTTATATATACATAAACATTTCATAAAAAAATAACCTCAACATCAGAAGTTGGAATACAAAATACACATTCAAATTATTAGGATCAATACTTGTATATCTGTAGTCTAGGCTACGGATTAGTAAACTTCATTGTTCTGTGTAACACTAACGAACTAATGTCTCACACACACACACAAACTCCATCCACACCTACCTTTTTCCACAGTAAGCTCATCATCTTAGCATTTTTTACTGACTATTTGTACCCATCTCCCCAGCTTAAAGCCCACGTTTAATAACTACATGCCTGATAGCGAAAGGTTTACTAAGAGTTCAGATTATGACAGATTTACAAGCATGGAGCCTGACAATCATAAATGTGTTGCCAACTGGACGGTCATAGTATATATTCTGGAAGCACAGTATTTCTTTCTGCGACCAGATAGACAGAAAATATTGTCTGAATATTATTGTAATACAAAATAATCTCTTATAAAAACAGAAAAAGGTCCCACTCAAGTACACTCATTCCTAAAAAGCACACAAGAGGCCTAATTCACAAATCTCTCTTAGGCTTTCTTAAGCAGCATCACACCATTATTGCAAGTCCTTTTGCACTGTACTGGGAGATCGCAAAGTTTTGAGAGTTTAGTGAATTAGGTCTCAGGTTTATGTGTTAAAAGCTTCAAGATAAGATACTGCAAACCATATCATCATTGTATGATAAACAAACACATGATTCAGTGTTGTGTTTTATCAGTTAGCCTATACCTTCAACACACAGTATCTAAATATTGTGTACGACTCAAATGTTTCCTATTTTCATAGACTATGCTTTAAAAACGATATTGTGTAATTCTTCAGTCTTCAACCACTGTTACCAGATGTGCCTGTTGCTTTATTCCTTCTTGCAGCTAACATATCATAGAAGGGATTGTCGTGTATACTTGTCCTAAAAAGAAAGAAAGAAAATAATAAAATAAATGTTTAAAATATCCATCTCTATTACATGTTACTTGACAGAACATGAAAAACATAAAATTGCATCAGTCTGGCACAAAGAATCACTTTTTTTTTTACACATTAATATTTTGCAGATGACTACTAGGCCATTAAGCAATTATGGCACTGTGATGGGACCAATATGATTTTTATGGAGCAAAAAAAAAGAAAATTGATCAAGGCCTAAGGCCTTGGTCAATATTTATATTTTGTGCCCTACAACCCATCACTCCACATCTTATCACTGATCAACGTCTTTCCCAGACAACAACAAATACCGTTGTCAAGAGACTAGCAGCCTGGAATTGCTGTGCAAGTCGACTACATGTAGTTAAGTGCTGAATACAACGGTCACTAACTTGATACACTGTATCCACTCTTCCTTCTCGTCTGTGCTGCTTGCTGACATCCTGTACACATTGTGACGACCTGCCAATACAAACAATCAGTTACTTTCTAATGCAGAAAATATGCCACCAAAAACTTGAAAATAATCAAGGGTACTTGTTTCACTTTCTGAATCTAATGCAGAAAATATGCCCCCAAAAACTTGAATCCCATTTTAACAGTGATGTTGTCATTCAGGAATTAAATTGTTAACCATCCTCATTTTTCCATCAGTACTTTAACATTTATTACGCTGCAGCACCATTTGCAGGGATGAATATGACATTGGATAAAAACCTG
Organism: Gigantopelta aegis; assembly: GCF_016097555.1. Classification (NCBI taxonomy): domain Eukaryota; kingdom Metazoa; phylum Mollusca; class Gastropoda; order Neomphalida; family Peltospiridae; genus Gigantopelta; species Gigantopelta aegis. The sequence goes on along the minus strand of NC_054706.1, from coordinate 73,092,254 downwards.
GTGACGTTTATAGTGTTGAAAAGTAGTGGTTACTGCAACCATTTCAAGTATTACACCACCAATTGCTGTGTTGTTATTTATTATAGCATTATATAGCAGCTTAATCTATTCTCGTTAAGGAAATAAAAAAAATAAAAAAATAAAAAAATACTGAAATGTCTTTTTTAATCTTCTTTGATGATTACAACTACAAGTAGGCTGACCTCTGCTGATTTAAAAAAAAAACCCTATTGGTTTGACTGTCCTTGTAATTTTTATAACTAAATGATAACAACTGTGCAAGTGGTATGCTGTCACTTTTATAATAGCAGTCACATAGCCCTCTCATTATTGTTGTATTTTTCACAGAATATTGAAAACAGACAGAAATTGCATTGCCTACACCCATGACAATAGTAAAGAGTGCCTCATTAGTTTTAAAAATGTCCTTTTTGTTATCCTGGAGAAGAAAAATTACTGTGCACTAAACCCAGTTAATTTATTCTAGGTATGGCTCTAACAACTTTGCCATCTTGGCATTATAAGGTTTATAATATACAGAAATAAAAAGGGTTCAAGGGCACTCTACCTTCAACGACCTTGCCATCTCCGTCGACCTTGCATGCCTTGATGACCTCAGTGCCGGCCGAGTACAGCTCGAAGCAGTTGGGCTTGTTGATCTTCTCGGTGGGCACCTCACGCACGCTGATGTTCTCCAGTGGGATGATTCCTTTAGGCTCTTTGTCCTGGAACACAGTCATGATCAGTTCATTTTATTAACCACATAGTTCAAGATATACAGGGAAATATAACCAGTATGACACACGTGTCATAATGATTTCACGTGCACAACGAATGACATAATTTTATGAAGCGATGTCATAACCTAATGCAGCTTCCCCAGTTTTAACTGTGTAATCGCTTACCAAAATGAAGTCATTTCATTGTCTCCTTTTAGTTACGTTTGAAACTTTTTGACTCGATCTTAGCTTGTTATTCACACAAATAATATTGTGGACAAAATGGATAATAAAGAAATTATTACACTCGCACGTGAATTGTACTGATTTTAAAAAACTTGTGTCATAATTCATGTATTAAGCTCGCTCTCAGTCGGGACAATACAAGAATTCTGACACTCGTATTGTAAAACCAGTACAACACACAAGCTTGGATAATAGTCTCTATTTATAATACAATGGAAAATACTGAACATATTATTATTAATAAAGTGAATTGAGAATCAAAGCTGTGACCATAATACGTCACAATCGAGCACACAGAACATTTTATTAACAAGCATTCTGAGAGTACTGCTAAAACAATACATGTCAAGGGCCATAACTCTGTGAAAAATGGGTATATCGCCATTAAAGTCATAACTTGATCTGCAACAGTACATAATAAAGCTATAAACTAAATTTCATCTCAATATCTTGAGACATTGCCAAAACAAAACAAAAATTTTTATCTCTTAAATTCAAGGGCCATAACTCTGTGGAAGATGGCTAAATTGCCATGAAAGTCAAACCTGATCTGTAACAGTACGTGATAAAGCTATACACAAAATTTCAGCTCAATTTCTCAAGGTATTGTGAAAAAACATCCAGAAAACTATGTGGGACAGACAGACGGATATCCGATTGGACTGGTAGGGGACTAACAACACAGTGATAAAAACATTTGATTAATATTATATTCAGTTGGACCAGTAAGGGATTAGTAACACACTATGTTATACAATACTTCTACCACGCACTGTAGTGTATTGGAAGTAGTAGAGGCAACTGTCATTGAGAATAAACCAACGGCGCTTCCAATTCTTGTATCGGCCACCTGCAAAACACAAACGCACATACAAGATTCAAGTACTTAGTGGGCCAGTGTCTTCAGAATATTTATCTGGTCATTAAAAAGTAAGTCCCAGAGCTAACAGGTAACACCTTTTAAAAGGATTTACCAACAGGAATATGTTTTAATTTTAAAATTGAAACCCCCCATATACATGATACTACACTTGTACAAAACACCCTTCATAATGCTCAATATGATAAGTTTCTGTTTCTTCTAAAAAAAAGACTTTTTCATAAATTACATGTACTTTATTATTTTAATTTTGTTGTATGTGGAACTAAAATAAATCTGAATTAGATAGATTCTAATGTATGCTTATGTCGACTTAAAAAGTGTACAGTATTTTCATTATTTATTACAGGGAACAAAAGAGATGGGGGGTTTTTTACACACCAACATGGTGACCACCTGTAATAAGTCTTATTTTACACAAGTGCTAGAGTACCTCTGGCCTAAAACTGTCTTTAAATGATGTCTTAGTGCAAACAATATGTAAAATTTTAAACTATAATTTAACATACATGTATTGTTGACCACTAGTATGTAAAAGGTAACCAGCGATGACAAGTTAATCAAAAACAGAAGAAAAACAATAATAATCTATTATTACACTGTTAAGCTGTTGTGTCACCAAGCTGTGGCACATAAACTATTATGCTCCGTCCTAGGAAGGAAAGAAGGAAAGACAGAATGTTTTATTTAACGACACACTCAACACATTTTAATTACAGATATAAACACAAACCACTGCCTAATTTACACCCACAACATTTTTCTGGTAGCAAGACAACTTTTATGTGCACCATCCCACAGACAGGATAACACATACCACGGCCTTTGATATACCAGTTGTGATGCACTGACTGGAATCAGAAATAGCCCAATGGTCCACCGATGGGGATCGATCCTAGACCGACTGTGCATCAGGCAAGCACTTTACCCTGCCCCGTATTAGTAGAGGTCAAAATATTGTACACCATAAAACAACAGATAGCCTGGTGACATTTTTTTTTCTTCAAAATTGTTATTGTTATTATTATTTTTATTAATTTTAAATAGCCTTGTTTTGCTACAATGGATTAGTAACATCCAATATTTTGGTAGAAACTAATTATATAAATGTGACATTTTAAAAAATAATTTCTATTGAAAATCTGTATTACTGGTGGTCATATAGATGTTGGTGTGTCACGTGCGAACATCACCTTGAAGATTGTTACATGGTGTTCTTATATTTACTGTAGCCTAATTATTATAAAATCAACAATACAGCTTTTAAGGAAGTCTAGATACCACTTTGTGCATTTCCAATAAAGTTTGGTAGCAAAATGAAAAGTAATCTAGCCAAATTCGAAACTTGCAATAGGAAAAAAACAAAACTATCTAACAATTTACCAAAGCGCAGTTTCCTTTTGTCTAAAGTGTACAGTGAAGAATCCTAACAGATGTATCATGTAATATCAGACTGTGACTGTTAAAATACGTACCGTAAAAGGAAACATTTTCATACACTAATATTTTGTAATTGGCACTTCAAACTACGGAATTTCACAATGACTACATTTGCGTGACACGATTAGTGAAAAGGGAACAAAATCTTCACTATGTAGGTGAATCAGTTATGCTATAGTCCACACTAACTATTAGCCCACATCAGTAGAACACTGTGTGTATATTCTCTCTGTCTCTGACTTTATAGAATTTACGCACAATATATATATATATATATATATGGCCTTTCAAACTACTAGTAAAATGATGCAAAATGTAAATAAATCTAATTTGTACCGTTAATTAATGATCATGGATCAGTCAGGATCATTCAACTATAGAAGGGGTGGGACGCAGACCAGTGGTAAAGTGCTCGCTCGATGTGCATTTGGTGTGGGATCGATCCAAGTCAGTGGGCCCATTTGGGCTATTTCTCATTCCATCCAGTGCACCACGACTGGTATACCAAAGGCCGTGGTATGTGCTATCCTGTCTATGAGATGGTGCATATAAAAAATCCCTTGCTGCACATGAAGTATACTGCTATCTGTTTACTATGACCCCTGTCATATCATCCAAATTTTACATTAATTTCAATACTTGGCAATCGGCCATTCTTCATTTCCACAAATTGACCTTTAACTGATAGGAGTCACCGCTCTTTCATTTGGAGGGAAAACTGAGAAGAGGGACAAAGTCATTGCTGAATGATGATAGTGTTTGGGCTAACTGACGTCATCGGTGATCCTTTCTCTACTGAAAGGAATTAGTTTTTGTGGGAAAATTAAATTCACATTCAAGTTATAATTTCGCATATTTTCCCGTGAACATATTTCCCTTTACATGTGGTCTGATATGTAATTGTTCAAACAGTAAATAATTATATACGGCTTAAATACATTCCAACCTTTTAACCAACCCTAACCATATATACTACAGTGTAGTTTTCCACATTTCCTCAGGTGGTTGCTTAGCACAGGTCAGAATGTACAAAGAAATCAAATGGAGAAATTAAAAAACCTTTTTTAAAACTATTTCACTACAAAACCAAGTAAATAAGTATATCATCTGCAATGCGATATTGTGACTAAGCGAACCAGCATTTCAGAGGCTGTGATTAAAATACCGCTTTACATGCTATGAAGAATTGAAACAGATACATGTATGTGATATTTCGTAATAAACAAGATATGTGGGATTTTAATGATGTTGTGCATAAAAAAAAAAATGTTTTGCTTTTAAAGGCAGACAAGACAATTTCACACTCTCCAAGACCATGCACTGTTTAATGATAGAATAGCAACATGCTGCCAGAGCAATACCTCAAAATAACAAGACAGTTTAAAATGCATAAAGAATATTTCATTTTTGTCTTTAATAAAGAGAGCAAGCTAAGGGGTTTTGTCAACCAAAAAAAAACAAAGCCTCTTTTTTTTAGGCAAATAAAACTTTGTATTTAAATGGACAGAAATAATATTTTTCAATTGTTTTTGAAAAGACATCCTAAAGGAGCCATCACATGGGTTAATTCAAGCTGTAGTTGTGTGCACAACCTCATTAAAGAGTTATAGTAAGCAAATCACATGTTGTTGTCAAAATGCACAAATCTGAAGCAGGATCAAATTGAAACCTACAGGAGAAAAGGAAACGTCTTTAAACTTACTTAGCATGGGGACACCTGGATGGCAAAAAACTCAAATTATTGACAATAATATGGTAAATCAAGTTACCACAATTAATTATGTTTTTTCTTATTGATAACCTCTAGTAGTCCTGTTCTCTTTCCTGACCCCATATACACATGTATGTGAGAAGGGAAGAGCGATCTTCCTTTGAACTCCATATTGTGCAGAGACAAGCACTTAACTGTGTTAATCAGTGTCCATTATCTTTGGAAATAGGAGGCTGTCTCACAAAGGTTGGCAGCAGTAGTCGCCAAATGTCGCTAATGGTTTTGTCATTCATATCAAAATCAATATTTGCATAATAATAAAAAAGAAAAAAAGAAAAAAAAGAAACGTAATGAAGCATTCTTGTGACTTAAATGTAGTGAATAAAACACCAATTCAAGTGCTTGTTTCTAGTGATTGGATTCTGGAAAAGTAAAGAATTTGTTTCAAATATTTTAATAAAAATTTAACGAAAACAATCGAATCCAGCTGTCCAAAACCCCAAACCTTGCAGAACATGCTGGCTTTGTTATAATCTTTATTAATTTTGAAAAAAAAGAACAACAACATAATTTAAATAAACTTCTGTTCAAAGTATTGGTGATGTTGAAAAATGGTTATAATTTGTTGTAATACTGGTATTGTCAACGATAAGGAATTTAGATTTCCAAACACATGCCATGGTCAGGCAGTTAACTGTCATCATTCAACACTAATGAAAGGGGGTAAAACATGTTCATCAAACAAGATGCCCATGATCCACAACACATGACTAGTTTCTTGACATAGTACTAAGTTTGCCTAGACATACGTTCCACCAAACGTTATATCCAGAATCTTTATTCTACGTCTACATCTAACTCTAACTCTAATGTTCTAATTGAACATATAATCGGGAGTCGGTGTTTCTGCCACAATGAAATTACATTGCAGATGGAATATGTTTTGCCAGAAGCATATCATCGCTTACACTCCCACTAGTGTGCACCCAAACTAACACTGTTTACTACAATGTTGACATCAATAAAGATGGTAAATTGTATATAGGATTAAAATGAAACAACTCTTAAAAAAAGAGAGAAAAGTTTCCAGGCTCAATAAACATGTAAGTTCTTGCTATGAGTGGCTATCGCCAACTGTCATGATGCAACAGACAAATCGTGATGCCGTATTTTAATAGCTGTATTAACTAAAACGTGCTTCATAATGGATAACATGTATTTTTATGTGCTTTAGATTGGAGATAACAACCAACTGGGTGATCTTAACTATATGCTAAAAATATACCATACTCAAGTTTATGACTCTACAGAGACTACCGGTACATGCTTATCTTGCAGAATTTCAAAAATAGCCCATTTCAAACAGGCCTCTGATTTTCATGAGGTTAAATTAAACCATTTATCTATCAAAAAGCACCACCATGATACAGGAAGTAATATGACTGAAAAATGTAAAAATAATTGTTGATTGTGAGTTTAAATTTTTTTTTTTACAGTAGACAAAGACAGACAAGGAAAAAGAATGAAGAATCCCGTGTATGTGAATGCGTCTGTACCAACAGTTAAGTGAACATGTCTGTACCAACAGTGATGTGAATGTGTTTGTACCAACAGTGATGTGAACGTGTCTGTACCAACAGTGATGTGAACATGTCTGTACCAACAGTGATATGAACGTGTCTGTACCAACAGTGATGTGAACCCATGATGTGAATGTGTTTGTACCAACAGTGATGTGAACGTGTCTGTACCAACAGTGATGTGAACGTACTGTACCAACAGTGATGTGAATATGTCTATACCAAGTGATGTGAATGTGTCTGCACCAACAGTGATGTGAACCTGTGATGTGAACAAGTCTGTACCAAGTGATGTGACTGTCTGTACCACATCATGTGAACGTGTCTGTACCAACACTGATGTGAACATGTCTGTACCAACACTGATGTGAACATGTTTGTACCAACAGCAGTGATCTGAACGTGTCTGTACAAACAGTGATGTGAATGTGTGATGTGACTGTGTCTGTACCAACAGTGTTGTGAATGTTTGTGTCTGAACAGTGATGTGAATGTTTGTGTCTGAACAGTGATGTGAACGTTTCTATACCTACAGTGATGTGAATGTGTCTGTACCAACAGTGATGTGAACGTGTGACGTGGATGTGTCTGTACTGACCTTGTTTCCACAGCCAGCCTTCCTTGACCGGGTTAAAGAATGTGTGCATCAAGTCATTGCCATCATCTTCCGGGATCTTGAATGGTTCCTTCTTGATGCTCTCATACAGGCTCTAACAAAGGAGAAAAATAAACAACCATCTCTGTTAGTGTTAGAGATATATATAGTCGTGACAAAAAACAAAGCGAAAACCCCCACGTGTTAGAGACATTCAGTCACGACAAAAAACAAAACAAAATAATGTTTTAGAGACGCACAGACTCTGACAATAAAAGGAAGCATCTCACATAATCCTATACAGGCTCTTATAGAAGGGGGAAAATGCTAAATAAAATTGGTTACTGGTACCTGAAATTTGTGGGCATAACAAATAAATGGTTTATGCAACTAAAAAACCCTCAATTCTTAGAAGCCTGCATAGAAATAATATGGTAAAGCAGGGTGCAATAACAGAATGCAGATGTTTTGGTTCAGCACCCGAACTACTTAGTGCCAGCCAGGGCTAGCTCTGGCACTTGTCAAATTCGACAATTGCGAATTTTGAAAATAATTGGCAAATTTTATTTAAATTTGGCAAAATAATTTTATGTAATAATTGATTTTTTGTTACAAAATAACCGGACATCTATATGGAATGTGGAAGCTTAAAAAATAATTTTGCAAAAAAAACCCCAAAACATTCTGCTGACCCAGAGCTAGCCCTGCCAATGGAACCAAATGACAAACAAGACACTGTGAAGCGACTGCTGAAAGGCCTACACTTAGGAATAACATGCTTACAATGAGCAGATCTTCGGGCAGGTCCTTGCCACCGTCGATTCCCTTGTTCATGGCGATGAATCTCTCAACTGACGGTTTGTCCTTGACACTCGGGTTGTGCAGGCTGGTGTTCAGCATGATGATGGCAAATGACAGCACGTAGCATGTGTCTGGAACGAAGAAAACATTTACTCAGTGTTTATAATAGTTTTCATTTTTATCCTACAAGAAAACATTTACTCCGTGTTTGTAATACAGTTTTCATTTTAAATTCTACAAGAAAACATTTACTCAGTGTTTTTAACAGTTTTCATTTTATATTCTACAAGGAAACATTTACTCAGTGTTTGTAACACAGTTTTCATTTTATATTCTACAAAAAAACATTTACTCAGCGTTTGTAATACTAATACAGTCTTCATTTATATTCTACAAAAAAACATTTACTCAATGTTTGTACTGCAGTTTTCAGTTTATATTCTACAAGAAAACATTTACTGCCATCCCATGCTATGCAAGACAGACCCCATTCCATGAAGTTGGCCCCATACTGTATATATCTGTCTTGTGTAGGCTATGTCATCATTGTGTTTAAAAAGGAGAGTATTACGTCATTGGTAATATATGACGTCATATTAATGTGAATTGGTTAGTTTTAAACTGATATTTTGTTTATATAAATTTTCATTATAATTTGCAGTGTTGAATTATATTTAACACATGAAACAGATGCAGCAAATATAGTGTAGTTTATTTATGATAAAATGGTCATATAAAGAAGTTACTTTTTCAGCCATCTTTTTTTGATGTGTAAAATAATGGTTTATTTAACAGATGGATGGGAGAAAAAGACTCCCATTATATGCGGTCACATGGAATAGAAAAGTACACCATCGGTGGTGGAAATTTCGACCCTGGGACTTAGCAAGCCTCATCTCGGGTCGAAATGTCCACCACCACGGGTGTACTGTATCTATCCCACATGACCACATATGATGGAGTCTAGTATACTCTTTGTATGTAAAACAGTTTTCATTTTATATTCTACCAGAAAACATTTACTCATTGTTTGTAATACAGTATTCATTTTATATTCCATTTACAAGAAAACTGTTAAAACAGCAATCATGTTTTAAAATCTGTTTCTAGTAAATGGCAAACTATAGTTCCTTATTCAGGGCTCACCATTGTCAAATTAACCATTTGCTAATTTTTATTACAAAGTGGCTACAACATTTTGTCTTTGGCTGGGAACATAGTTTTCAAAATCTTGATTAGCAATATTTCTAGTCAATTAAAAATTTATTAGCAACTACTGTTTAATGTTTTAAAATTGTGTAGCGATCTATGAAAATTGTGTAGTTAATCGCGATGCAATACTGAACAAAATGTTCCCTGTTTGGTTAATACATTTTTCTTTAAATTAACTATTTTCAGTAATTTTCAAGGAAATACTCCACATATCTCAAAATTGGCTAAAACAAAGTTTGTTCCAGTGTGAGCCCTGCTTGTTGTGAATATTGTTATTCCTACTAACCGAGGAGGAAGTAAAAAAACTAAACTGTAATTTTTAAGGCACGGTCATATTGCTGAATTTTATTCATACAATTTTGTTATATTCAGCATTTTATTTTATTGACACATGGCTGTACATACAGACATGGATGTGTTTATCAATTTTTTGTTGTGGTCAGAAATATAAATTATAGTTTCCCACTAAAAACAAAACTACCTAACTGCCAAATGCTACATTAATCCGATGGAATATTTGTAATATGTTTGTATAAAAAAAAAACAACTAAAAAACCCCCCAAACTGACTGGTATATTAACACTTTATTATGTACCATCTTCTAATTAATGAATCCTGGCTGTGCCTTTGTGGTGGCTGTGGATTCCAGGGCCCTGTTTTACGAAACAAACTTAGCACTAAGATCACCGTAACTGAATAAGAGAGATCTTAATGTTAAGATCGCTTCGTAAAACGGGGCCCCGGAATGCACAGCCACCACAAAGGCACAGCCAGGATTCATTAATAAAGTGTTTAATATATCAGTCAGTTTGGGTTTTTTTTAGTTAGTTTTTTTTATATTGTTGTTTTTTGTAACAAAAAGCTGTTAGTTTCTCAAAGAATTGTTTTGTTTTGTTTTCAATGCACACACTACACCACTGCATGTATGGTTCTCTGCTGTACCTGTATTGGAGAAGACTCTGTCGTTCAACACGCAGTACCGTGCAGCAAAGCACTCCATCATCCTGTCGATCTTCTGAGCCTCTCCCGGCAAACGGAAACTCCACAGGAACTGTCTGTAAACAAATACTAACTGTACATTCAGTCAGTTCAACTTATTTCCATGCTTATATCCAATCAGGGTTAGCTCTGTCCCTCGTCAAATTCGCCATTTGAGAATTTTAAGAACACTTTATTTTAATTTGGTGAAAAAAAACTGTCTAATAATTGATGTTTTGTTGGAAAATAGTACAGGTTTTGCATTTTTTAGATAATTTGGTGAAATTTTCTGATCACCCAGAGCAAGCCCTGTCAATTAAGGTTCAAGTATGCTGTCATGGGTACACACCTCAGCTATCTGGGCTGTCTGTCCAGGACAGTGGGTTAAAGGGACATTCCTGAGTTTGCTGCAATTTTTAAGATGTTATTGATGGAGACTTTTTGATGACTTTAATTACATATCAAGTATATTTTTCTACATAAAATATTAGTGGCTGTATAATGAACGTGTTTCTGATAGTTCTAATATTTGTACTAGGTTAAATTTCATTTTATTTTCTAAAAAAGATTTTTTTTTGTACATACAAAATTATTTTAATGAATGAATGAATGAATGAATGAATGTTTAACGACACCCCAACACAAAAATATATATCAGTTATTGGGTGTCAGAAAGGTAAGTATATGAAAATATAATGACAAAATCCAGTTTGGGCTTCTTACAAATATTAAGATGACCAAAAACACATTGAATATACAGACACTGATATTCTAAACAAGAAAATATATTTAATATTTAAGTTTAATCGTAGAAATATTTTATAAGTCGGAAACATCTTACAATGCAGCAAACTCAGGAATGTCCCTTTAATGGTTATTTATTAGTGGTTGGTGAGACAGAAGTCAGTATAGTGGTCTCTAATCGAGTCGTTAAAACTTGCTCTGTGTGGTAACCGGTATGACGCTGTGAACCAAGTACCTACCAACCTTATGTCCAATGGCTTAACCACGACACCACCAAGGCTGGTATAGGGTGCTTCTCAACACGGCCTTGTATAACACAGAGGTGTCATATTCAGTACTAGCTTTGATGGCAAAGTGTTATAGGATAGTCAAATACATCTTGACTGTTAGGAACAGATTAACAAAACTAATCAAATATTTGTAGTCAGATAATAAAAGGTATTTTCATTTCAGGTTGAGGAGACACTGAAAACAGTACATCTTTTCACAATGAACAAATATTTCTACTGCACCTGCAGAAATATTTCTAAATCAATTGTTTTTCTTTTGTTTTTATGTTTAATCAACTGAAGTTATTGATGAAAGACTGGATGGACTATAAGCCTCAAGCAAGCAGCTTAGCTATCCTGGGCAAACACCTCAGCTATCTGGACTGTGTCCAGTGGAGTGATCCAAGGTCAATAAGAAAGAAGTCAGTGTAGTGGCTTTAAACTTTGACATGGATCTATACATTCATCCTGGACTGGAGCCAGTACTGGGGAATGAACCAAGCACCTACCAGACTTAATGCCACATGTTGAACACAACCATGCACAACAGCCATGGGTCTAAACCATTAAACTCTGCCAACTTTGCGATCTCACAGAGAAATGCAATCAGACTTGCAAGGACAATGAGTTGTTTGTTTATACTTGTTTTCTTGCTTACCGGTAAATAACTTAAGGTTAAAGTACACTGTCCTGGGCACACACATCAGTTACCAAGGCTTTCTATCCAGGTCAGAGGGTTAGTGGCTAGTTGTTAATGGTTAGTGAGAACGAAGTTGGTGTAGTTGTCTTACACCTACCCATTGAGTCATTAAACTTGTTGTGGGTGGAAGTCGGTACTGGGATGTGAACCCAGTACTTACCAGCTTTTATTTCCGATAGGCTAACCACTACACCATCAAGGCCAACAATGTGATGTCGCTTGAGAACTTAGAAAATTAGGCCCAGGTGTGTGGAGTGCTGGCCACAAACATCAAAGAGAAGACACTCCTGCACTGTGTTTCAGTTCACACTGACATTTTACAGCACAGGCTCTAGAACCAGGCACCTGAAGAAACACCTGAAAAAAGCCTCTGGCTCCACTCGTATCTCCATCTCATCACTTCACTACATGACATTTCTAAATCTACATGAGCTACAGATCGGGGATGGAGAGGTGAATCAAGCAGATAACAAAAAAGTGAAAGACCACTATATTAATAATGTGGCATGTTGTACACACGGTCAAATGGGTGATGAGAAGCCATATATATGCCATGTGGATGAATAAAAATAAGACTTCCATTGTGATTGTTTAATCCAGGTCATTTTGTACTCTATCAGATGATTTGGTTTTAATACGATATCCTTTAATGATAAGTGGTTGAGTTATACTTAAAATGATTTGGATGAAAAAATTATCTCTGAAGTCAGATGGCTGCTTAAAAATGTTTGACTGTATATGTATCGTAACACATGAAAATATTTCAATTGTAATAAATAGAAAAAAGTGAACTGTTTGATTTGGGTTGTTTCAATTATGTGTAACTTAATACTGTAACACTAACAGTAATAGTCCCATTTAGAATCAGCTGTTGACTTAATTTTTTCTCTTTCAAGTTTTTAAACAGGCAACAAATAGTCCACTGAAAGTTTGTAATGTTCGATATAAAGCTTACCTGAGGGCCTGGACTAGAATCATGTCGGAAAACTCATGCAGATTCACAAACGCCTTGAGGACCGCAATATTAAAGTCATTCCTGAAACAAACAACCAGAAAATCTCTGTGAATTTCAAACAAATACAATTCAAAGGGGTGGCTACCATGAATGCCATTATTACATTCATGAAATAGGAAAATGGCCAAAATAAAATAAAATACAGGTAATTAAACTAAAAATTCTCAGTCTTTTGTTGTTGGTTTCTCAGTAGAACATCTGACAAAAAAGAAAGAAGCATTATCCAAAATAAGATGGATGAAAATGGACAATGTTCAGAAATGAACATCACAAAACTATTATGACCAACAAATTACCATAATGCCATCAAAGCTCTTATTGGATTGTTAGAGTTTAGTGTGTAACATTATTATGCTTAGGCACTCAGTGTCTTAATATGATAACATAATTTTTTTTTTTTTTTTATAAAAACATATATATGACATCATTTTCACTTCTGTTTCCTTAATACTTCTATCAGCAATTAATATGCATTAATTTTTTATGAGGATGGAGAGAGAAAGCAGCTTTTTCTAAATTATCTAGGAAATGGGAGGTCCTAGCTGTTTGTGATCATTGTAAATCTGTAAACCATTACAGTCACAACCTTTAGAACCAAACTAGTGTGGAAATCTCTGGCCTAGACATTTGTACAGGAAGCTTACGTCTGTTATCTGTCACTAAATAACAAGCTGTGATGTATATCAAACATTTGTTTCCCCTCATGAGGTCTTCCTCAAGTAGACAGCCTCAAGTTTATTTAACCACCCCAGATAAAACCCGAGTCATGTTTCCCAATCCGAACACATATTTATCAACAAGCACCGGCCACCTTAAAATAGCCAAAATAATCAGCTGGCATTCCAGAAATGATTACAGCTCCCAGCCCTGTATGCAAGAATGCTGATAAAGTAATTAATTAATTAATTAATCACCTCATGGTCAGTGACCCAACACCAGGTATGTTATCAAGTAATCTCTCACTGGCAGATCTTACATGTATATTACATGGACATGCTGGTATGTTTAATGACCACTAAATTAGTGTGAACACCTCTTACCAGACTGATGGATGTTGCCAGGAGAAAAGTCTGGGCATTGTATAATATGATGATGGCGAATACCAACAGCTGCCAAGTTTTGTTACTGGCTAAACAAAACAAACATGGTGTGGGTGGATGCTGATATGATGAAATTATTTATAGCTAGATGTATATATACACATAACTTCATGTATGTTGTATTTACTTATTAACTTAACAAGTTTAATGTAATTAATTGTGTTCGACATATGGTTAAGAACCACATAGACAATGAAAGAGAAAATGCACTGCTGCCACAGCAAGGCAGGGTTTTTGCCAGAGGGTAAAATGGGTATGGCGCCATACCCAAATATTTTGGCATATTTTATGTTTTTAAGTTAACTTTTTGACAAAATTAAATACTCTTATCATTACTGTATGATTTCTTAACCCTGACCTTAAACTTAATCTATTTTCTTTCTGGGGAAGGCACCCCATACCCCCCTGTTGACTGTGGTTGTGTTCAATTCTATAGTGCTATACCCAAAAATTTCGTTCTGGCAGAAACACTGCGAGGGATCTTTTATATGCACCATCCCACAGACAGGATAGCACATAGCACAACCTTTGTTTCACCAGTTGTGAAACATGGACTGGAATGAGAAATAGCCTAATGGGCCCACCAAAGGAGTTTGGTGGGGGATTGATCTTTGATCAATCATGCGTCAGGTGAGCACTTTATCACTGGGCTATGTCCATCCCTTCCATCGTCACATACTCAAGTCAATGTTCCAGATCCGCACTTGCTTAAAATCAAGCACATTATAAAAGTACCATGCCATTATGAACAGCAGTGTTCACTGGTTATGAAAGGTTCCTGACATGTTTGTGACATTTAATGTTCTGACCACCAATGCTTTATATTATATGTTAACTGAGAATCCATATAGTGGAAATCTGTTAAGAATTTCCTGTAACCTTTAGAGAGAAACGTTTGACCCGTAATCATTCACCTGTAACATTTGAGTAAAAGTAGAAAATTAGGCTGGCCTACAATCACATATGCATACAAACCCTGTATTTATAACTGCACACTTTTTAAAGGCTTGGTAACATGTCTTTTGTACATATGTATATAAATATAAGCTTTGGGTTTTTTTGGTGGGGTTTCATAATCCTACCGAAACATAATCACTTTACTCAAAAAAAAATTAACATTGGAAGTGTCATGAAATGTGAAATTAAAAATCTTTGGAGAATGGAATGGTTAGGAATAGTTTCACCAGAATGGCAATATAACACAATCAAATGCACATAGAGAAAAAAAATATTCCACCAGTTAAGGTGAGACAAAAGGCCACTATTTTAAACGCTGGTCCAAACATTTTCAATATTCAGTATCGTGTTGAGATTTGCTATGCAAGTTTGAGAGATCATTACACAATTCTAAACAGTAGTTGTTAATCAGTCTTCAACATGATTAGCATTTGTCGTTAATACAAATTTTGAAAAACAAAAAAGGTGCTCTGTAGCTGTACACAAATTATACATTTTATTGGTTACAAATCATCACATGTAGTCTATCGAATATGGTGATAACGGACTTCAAAGTTAAATGCCTGTACACAGATTTTTATCAGTAAAAGTGAAAAGCCCATTATAATTAGCAGGACAACAGTAATAAGGTGAGAGAAGTTGAAAGCTCAGCAGATCACCGTGACATGGCTGCCAGCTGCTCAACCATCTGGCTTTCCGTGTCAGAGAGAAACACACAAACAGATATTCCTCAACACTTGGGAAACTTGTACGTCAAGAGTCTAGTGCCTACCAACTTCGCTTTCTTCAGGTGGAAGGAATTCCTACAGCTTACCTACATCCTGTTTCTATTCTTACCCATGTGAATAAGCAACCAAGGGGATCCATAAATAGTACTAATTAAGCAAAATTTTGTGTTTAGTTTCCAATATGTTGATCGCTCCACCCCCCCCCCACCCCCCAAAACACCAAACTTTAAATCATTAATTATAAGCAAACACACAATATTAACAAATTTAATGAGGTTATACCAAATGCCAATGTTTAGCAATTTCTTTTACAAAAACAGTACATTTTATATGTACTATGCCAACCTAAATTCATACAGAAACTGATGTCACTAAATTTAGATTTTTCTAACAGACCAGATAATTTTTGCATACTATTAAGACTATGAATATTATGTACAGAGCATGAAGATGAACCAACACAGAAGTGAAGTACCAGAGAACACAATCACACTGGGCCACTTCATATAATATAGTCTCCTTGTTTGTCCTGTTCTGTACACAACCCTTAACCTTTAAATGTCTAAAGATTTAACTAATTTGAAGAGACAAAAAGTTGAATTCATGTGTAAAGCGCTGGGCCTAAGAATAATGACTAAATTACACAAGTCTCAAACAAGGTTTTAGTTTTTGAAATATCTGCAATAAAAGTGTGTTCTGCAACGGGCAAAAAGGAGACAATTACATAAAATGACCCCATTGGAAACCAAAATCCAGAAGACGTGGCAGTTTTGAAAAGAAGAGTTACTGTGATTTTCTCTTCAAAGAACAAGGACAGGGACAGTTTTGGGGTAGTGCTAAAATCTGGAATTGTGAAGAAAAGAAGAAAAAAACCCCACCCAGTCCTCCATGCTTTACTAAAGATTTTCCCTAGATGGAATGCAAAGCACTCGACTTGAGTTTATGAGGAGAGTGATTTATCACTCACCTGGTATTTTCTAATGTTAAGGACTGAAAAAATGCAGAAGATTTTCATCTCTGCAGTGTTGAAGTTATATGATCTGTAAACATGTAGACTGTAATTGTAAACCTAAATTTAGTACCATGCATAGTTTTCTGTATATGCAGGGAACATTTTGTTCAGTACCAAGTCATGTCCTGCTATGCACGGTTTAAAGATCACAATTCTCAACATTAAATAGTAGTAGCTAATCAATTTTCAATCAGGCAACAACTGTTGCTAATAAAAAAATTCAAAACAAAATATTCCCTGCTATACTATTAAATGGCCATGGTAATAACCATGCAAGTTGATGGGTACAGTAAGCTATGATACTGACACTAATTTTAGTTGTCAGGATTTTTTCTTCTTCTGAGCAAGTGAACAAACTGACAATCTTACTTTTCTCCTAGATATTCTCCGATTGCTGTCTTGTTTAGTCCTTCACCTTGGAACAGAAACTTGGCTACATCTTCAGGTACATTTTGTAGGCGTCCATTCTCAATCAGATATTCAATCCCCTTTTTTAAAAAACAAATAACAAACCATCAAATGTTATAAAAACAACAACAATTGCAAATAACATTTTGTGTTTCACTTTGGTATATACATGTAGGTATATAAAATTAAAACAAAAGTACAATTTATTGTTATCATATTCCATATTTCCATTCCTTGAAATATACTATAATCCATCCCATCCACCTACACAAATTTTTATTTGTAAATAATTTCAGTTTTGTTTCACGTAAGAAAAAAGTAAGTGTTTTGGAAATAACAAAACTATACTACTACTATTTAATAGCATAAAAAAAGACTATAGATGTAAAAACAAATGGATTGCATCCATCATGTCTGATCCTTCTGAAGTGTTCTAAGATCTACAAATACGTTGTGTCTTTTCTCAAGATGTTTGGTTCTGACAGTACAGACAATATAGCCAATTCCTGGAAAATTGTGTCGACAGTACAATGTATTGTCTATATACGTTTTTTTTTTTTTAAACTTACTGAAAGTTTGGTATTTATTGTTTGAATAAAATAATCAGACAAAAGAAATGAATACACATTCAGATATAATTAGTTAATATGTATGTGTCTATATCTATATCTATATATATATAAATTTATATACACCCTTGAAAAAAACTATGAATTTATGGTGTTCATTTCATAACGTCATACCAGTGGTGCATACATAAACATTCATCAATGCTTGCACCATCTCACTATCAGCTAAGAATAAACAGTTTGAAACAGAATCAGCAGTTTCATTATAAATAATTTCACAAGAATAAAACAGAATTGTGTTCTTTTTATTTTAAAAAATTAGCCGCCACCCTTATTTTAGACATTAGAACAAAGGCTTTATTTTAACACAGACTCAGACAGGCTGGTGACAGGGCCAGAAAACTGGTAGAAAGTGATCTTATCTCAATCAATAGTCCATGTAAATCTGGGCTCCATATCGGCTGCATATGTCTAAACCAACCAGTGTACACCAAATACTGGCTTATCTGTAGACGCACTGGTTATGTACGTCACAAAGAGAACACTGTTCCTTCAGTTAAAGGTCAAGTAGGTACGGTAAATTGGAAAACAGATTAAACTTTATAATAATTATAAAACCTCACGTTCATAAAGGAAAGCAGAGTGCAAACATACATGTATGGAAAGTCTACAAATTTACTATTAAAATTCACTGACACTTATCTTTTGGAGCCATAAATAAATAAATGGGGGAGGGGGGGGGGGTAGTAAAACAGAATACAGGCTACAGTAACACAGAGTCCAAGAATAAATAAGGAGATGAAAACAGTTAAATAATTTTGGCTGGATGCTGCCATTACACTGCATACAACTTCCAAGATTGCACATTAAAAAACATTTTCATTAAATTAAAAAAAATCCTCTAAAAAGCACTTTTGTATTTTTCAACAAGCAATTGGGCTCTTGCCCCTCCCTACTAGGTACAGGTATGGGCCTGTTTTCCTTCTACTACAGTTACCAGTATGAGAAACATATTGGCTTTGTTAAAACCGATCATTGAAGTACAAAGCTGGTAGTACTGTATAATTTAACATTTAAAAAACCTGTACTACTAATAGCCACAAATATTCTACACATCCCAGTATTGTAACTACTACTGTCGGTGCCTCTAAAAACCATACATATCAGTAAGAATTAGCAAACACAACGACAATAATTTACTGTGTTATACGGGCTGGCAATGTGGAATATACAATGGAACAAAGAACCATTTAGTAATTTTAATTTATTTTAACCACCCTACACTGCACAGACATGTGTACTTCCACTTTGGCTGGCATTTTTACACCCACACAAATAATCACACAGTGAGTATTTATTTTGACTATTAATAAGTATTTTTCTCTTTCATCAACACCACAGAGTAAACACGTGGAACTGCTGTGACTGACAAAAACCTTTCATCCAGGAATGGAGTTCTCACAGACACTATCTGGGGATCAAAGTGAAAATATGACATAAATCACAGGTGTAATTAAACTACAGGTCAAACAGCAGACACACAGCTTACCAACTGCAACTGCAGTGTTTCACAGCATTCACAGTCGGATAACAATCACTGACATTTTATCTACCAGGTTTCCAAAACAACTTTCAGTTTGTATGCAATTTATATGCACAAAAACTTTCTCTCTTTTTTTTTCCATGTAAATGTATGCAATGATATGTTCCGAGTATTAAATCTTCTGGCTGCACGTAATTTCATTGCAGCTGAAATACTGGGTCATGATTATTTGTTCAGTTTGAACATAAGGGTTAGGAGTAATTTTCAATGTAGAATAAACATTCTGCAGTGGCTTATATTCATGGAATTAACATGCAATGTAGAACCTATTTTCAAGCGGACTCAATACATGTGTACCAACCACAACGGTTTCTGCCACAGGAAACAAAGGGTAAAATTATGTATACATTTTTTTATATAATATTTTAGAAAGATTACAGTAAGAGAACTGCTGTTTAAAATTTGTCAAAGGATATGAAATGCAGTGTCCAATCTCAAGGGATTTCAAACCCATTCCACCTACAATGTAGTAGGGTCACTTATGATCTGTTTTGTTTGTATTACATACTGGTATCCTAAAATTATTTTCTGGCAGAACGCCTTATCATGTATTAAGCAGGGCTGCAGAAAATACATGTATAGTCCACTTGCCAAATGCGAATAAAAATTCTGACAGTCAGTTAAAAATATATAACCACCAGTCCAGTGGGCCACCATTTTTTTTCTGTCATTTAGCTTTATTTTCAGTTATATAATTTATTACATTGCATTATAATAATATTGACTTGCTGAGTTGGATTAGTAGAAATTCTGATGGACTAGTATATTTTGGTTGGTACTAATCCAGCTGAGTAGTGTGATATTTTCAATTTCTGCATTCCTGATGATGTGTTTATGTCTTAGTCAGGGTTTCTGTCATTGGGTAAAATAGTTACAAACCCAAAAACAATAAAAATAATGGTACAAGATGGGGAGTCAAAACCTCTGTAAAAAATTTATATAATAAACCAGGATAAAAATAACAGATAAAAGTCTAGAAAACTTAGCACGGTCTTGAAGAAGTTATGGATAGCTTTTTGTTAGAGAACAATTACAAGGACAGGAACCTCTTCCAATTTGTGTTAAAATCCACAAATCAAGAAAAACCAGAATGTTTACTTCTGAATAAATGTGTCAATTATATACTGACATTAATTTATATCTGATGCATTGTGATTCATTTAGTCTTTTGAACATCTGTGATCTTAAGCTTATGGTCAACAAGGACATCGACAATAATGAATGTTTAGATATTTTTTTTCATATTTTTTTTGCTCATTCTACTTCTGGTGATGAAGGTCCTTCTAGCAAATACACCAATTTTTCCCATTAGGGAACATCTCAGTGTTTTGTCAAAGGGCATGAAGTGTAAAATTATGTACCCTAAAATCTTCGAAACTAATGGATGCATTATTATAATTTTTACAAATATTATAGTAAGCTAAACATTGTTTAATTTTTTTTTTGTCAAAGTACATGAAATGCAGATTTCAAACCCATAACCATCTGTTGTTTTTATTATGTTTTTTTTTTTTTTTTTTTTTTTTTTTTTATCCCAGTGCCCCCTTTCCTTTCTCTCCTTTGAATTCCATCTCATTTCTTCCCGATCTGGCAACTCCTCCTATCTTTCAACTTCTTTCGCTGTTCACTTCCACATCCCAGTCCTTGTCTCTCCAACCGCGACAGGTGCTTGTCTCTTTTGGCTATCTGTGCCACACACCTGTTCCCCATCAGCTTTTAGCTGTGGGCTTAGTCTGACCACTTCGGGGAGTGTTCAGTAGTTACTTCTGGCATTGTTAAGAGGCACTTGTAACCACCTACTATGCACCCCTACTACCGGCAGTCGTTAGTTAGTGCCGTGGGTCAGACCAGCTTTATTAGCGGCAGAGGACGAGGATGCCAGGTGGGTGCAGGGATATCTACAGAGACTGCACCTGTGGAGGAAGTTGAGACAGGTAGGCGATGATGTGGACAGCTCAGAAGACAGAATCAGAGGAAGTTGACAGAAAGGTTCGAAACAGATTGAAATCGTGGGAGAAATTGGAAAGTTTTCTATATTAAGATAATGAGAATGATAGGCAGAGGGTGATAGATGAGAAAGATGAATGAATGTGTGAGCCAGCTTTGACGGGATTTGAACTACTGTCGTCAGCTTGATTGTCCAGCAGCTTATCCACTAGACCATGAAGCTCATGTTACCTCAAAATATTTTCTGACAGAAACCCTGCATCTCTATTCTGAATCAGAACCGATTCTATTTCAACAAAGGTGTCTCTACCAACTCTGGCCCCACACACCCATATTTACAATGGTCAGTGTTTTCTTATTAATACCACAGAGATCAAAGAACTGAACATGTTTTCACGCTGTAAAAACTGCATTACATATTTCAGCATGTTTATTATTACTCACAGGCAGTGTAAGTTAACACACGGTGAGGTGAGGCTTGTATCACGGAACCTGCAAATTTTCTTTGGCCCTGCTCATTGGAAGCAGATGCTCCCACCATTGAGAGATTTGGCTTCAATACACCTTTCACTGCAGGCCTGATAAATGATCAAACTTTGATGTTGTGCGCAGTCACTTTTCCTGCAGGGTTTAATAACTCCCGAGTCCAACAGCTCCAGTTATAGCAATGATGTAATTTACTTTTTGTGCTTTCGCACATTATTAATCTAATTAAGGTTCAAGGATGCTGTCCTGAGTATGCAAACTGAATTGCTAATATACTACTCAAAAGAATTTAAGGGTCAAAAATTTATAACCAAATAAGTTTCAGAGTGTATTAGATTTAATTTATTGTTCCATATTTACAAAAAACCACAAATAAACGTCACTGTATACAAGAAAGTCACATGACATGCTGTCAAAGTTGAAGGTTGTCAAACATGGATTTTACACATTAGAACATTCGTTTAATAGTGTGTGAATCCACCCCTGGCGTGAATACACTCGACACATCGTTGCCTCATGCTGTTGATCAGACGTCTGAAGAACTCTTGGGGAATGGCCTGCCACTCTGCCATAAGAAGTTGACCCAGATCATGAAGGTTGGCCGGAGGGGCATGGTTATCCCGAACTCTCCTGCCTAATTCATCCCAGGCGTTCTCTATTGGGGCCAAGTCAGGCGAATATGCTGGCCAATCCATCCTGGCGATAATTGTTGTCTGAGTAAGTCCGTTACCACCCTGGCGCGGTGGGGTCTGGCATTGTCATCCTGCAGAACTGCCCCGCCGCCAATCTGCTGAAGGCCTGGGAGAACCAACGGCCGGATAATCTCATTCAGATAGCGGATTCCATTCAGATTGCCATCCACCACATAGAGGGGGGGTCCTGTGGTGGATAGAAATGCCGCCCCACACCATGACGCTGCCACCACCGAACCGGTGACGTTGTGTAACGTTAACGCCAGCGAAGCGCTCCCTAGGACATCTGTAGACACGAACCCGACTGTCGTTGAACTGGAGACTAAACCTGGACTCATCAGTGAACATCACTCGACCCCACTGAACACGTTGCCACCGCAGATGAAGCGTGCACCAGTGACGTCTGGCCGTTCTGTGACGTGGTAGGAGTGGTGGTCGAACAGCCTGGCGATGGCAGCGTACATTATTGGCTCTCAGACGATTGCGTATGGTTTGATCAGACACTCGAGTTCCAGTCACAGTCCGCAGATTGTCACGTAATCGGCGTGCAGTGGTTGTGCGTTGATGTAGAGCCATATTGGTGATGTAGCGGTCCTCTCTAATTTGTAGTGCTTCGGGGTCTTCCCGAACGTCGACGATTTCGAACAGAATTCGTTGCTTGGTACCGTTGCCACAGTCGGCCAACGACACTCTGACTGACACCAAGTCTCAGAGCAACATTTCTTTGCGTATTGCCATCCTGAAGCCAAGCAATAGCCCTTCCTTGATCTTCGATAGTCAGTTGAAGTCGTACCATTGTCGAATTTGGAGTGTGCACCGTACACGAACGCAAGCTCCAATTATACGGAAATTCAGCATTGGGAACATGGAATACACGTGCAAAGCGTGCAAATGAAGCGCTTTGTGAAAAAGCAAGTTATGGGCACTTAGCAGACCTTTCGCTTTCGCCCTAATTCATGTGCAAATGTAAGCATGTTTTCGCCATTAGAACTAGTCGACATTGTCAATGACAGTGGATTTTAATTCATTTATGGGTTGCTTAGACCCACTTTCGTCAAAATGGAACAATACCATGTGTGACATTATGGTCTAGCTAATATAACTGACATTCAGAAAATAATGTCGAAAATATCGTCTGACCCTTAAATTCTTTTGAGTAGTATATTTTGTGAGAGAAAAAACCTGCTATAACCACATAGGTTATTTTTAATATTAGCAGCAAGGACCTTTCACGTGAACCATCTCACAGACAGGATAGCACATACCAATTTTTAACATAGCAGTTGTGGAACACTAGCAATGTGTACAGTTTGCAACATTACAGTGGTAACCCATCAAAGTATTAAACAAGCCCAAGATTGTTTAACAAATCAGGTCATTCAGAATAAGCAACAGTTGTAGCTTATCTCAAGCTAGTTAATTATTAGTTTTTAAAAACATTTTACAATCTGGTCTCGGGTGCAAACTATTTGTAATGTATTTTTATTAATGAGTTGACTTTTTGGGGGTTAAACTTTGTTTTGTTTAATGACACCACTAGAGCACATTGATTTATTAATCATTGGCTACTGGATGTCAAACATTTGGTAATTCTGACATATAGCCTTAGATAGGAAACCCACTTAATTTTTTCATTAATAGCAAGGGATCTTTTATATGCACCATTTCACAGACAGGATGGTACATACCACAGCCTTAACCGATTTGTTATTTATGTGTGTGGAAGGTGTTTAATCTGCATGACATTTCAGGCCCTGGTAAAGCCTTTTAAATCACACAGAGTTTGCAGGCTACAGTGAATCGACTCTCACAGATATGGTACAATCTCTAACCATGTGGTGAAAATTAATATGCCAATGTGAAGTTCACAACACACCCAAACATGATGTACCCTCTGTTCAACATGTGTGCGAAAACGTACATTGGGTCATGACAGATTTACTTGATATTCCAGATACCCTTTCAATCTAGGAATATGACACACTTTCTCTCATGTCTTTAAAGAAGCAGTCCTAACACTAGTAACAGCAGCTTATGTACACTAAGTTTCTTGTCAACACTTTTCATAATATTATGTGTATGTGACAAAGGTGTCTAGGGCATAGTCTAGAGTCCCAATGACTAGGCGAATTGTGCACACATGTACATAGTATGTTATTTGTCATCACGCTACATCTAGATGATGAGAACAACAAACAATTGTATTTTATGAGAAATCTCTACCTTCTTAGGGTCCATATTGAATTTCTTTTTCCCAGTGGAAATCTGCCGTTGTTTTGGATCAGGTTTGCTGCAAAATAAAAACACCAGTGTTTTACCCAATGAGAGTCATATTGTGGAAATGTGTCAGGGTACTCATTATTAAATATATAAATGCACAAAATTAACTAAACATTATCAGTTCAAAAGTTCATCAGTTCTAAAAATAAGAAAAGAATTGAGCAACAAAAAAACAAGGGCACCAATGTTCATCTGACTATGGGAATGTGCCAGAACACTCATTAATAAATATATGCACAAGATAAAGCAAACATTAACAGTAAACAAAGTAGATCATTTACGCAGATCTAAATACTAGTAGCGCTGCATCAGACGGAAAAAGGACACCAACATATTAGCCAAAGGAAGTCTGAACATGGGAATGTGCCAAAATGCTTATTATTAAATATACACAGAGTATACACAAAATGCCTCAAAGATTTAACAGTACAAAAGTTGGAAAATTACCCCATTTCTAAAATCAGTGGCAGCAATAGGCTTGGTAACAAAAACCTGTCATAACATATTAGTATTATAATATTACTGCCGTCACTTATGTTCGATAAATCATAATTTTGCAGATGTCCCAGTAATAAAGTCATCTATATATATATATGCATACATGTACATAATGACATTTCTGTCATTCAGAGTGTGGCTATTATAATGGTCTCTCATCATAACTCATCTCAAACCACACAATTTACAAATCTGAATCGGTCTCTATTAACACTTCAGGTTACCTTGCACTTGACCAAGGACTTCCATGTCACAGGTCAAGGGGAACACTTAGTGTTCACATAGTAAATGCAAAGTGCAGCTGTCTTTTTATGTATTGTAAACTTGCAATGAATGTACACTGAAAAGATGATGGCTGGTAAAGTCCTAACAAAAATTATACCCAACTATGTTTTTGCTTATTAAATATGAATAATAAATTTTCTCGAATGAAAACCAAAAAACTGTATTAGCATTATGACGACGTTTAATACTATATACAAATAACAGGCAGGGTAAAAATTCTAACACTTTTAAATGCCATGTGGTACCCAGGACTTTAGATTGCATCAAAGTCACACCGGTAATGGGTGTGCCCAAAATAATAATGCCCCAAAATGTGCCCAAAGTAACTATAAACAAATCGACTACTCAACAATTTTCACTCAAAAACTACTAAAATATTAAGCCTAAATTAGCTTGAAATAACTCAAAATGCATTTCTGAACATATACAACCCTTCAAATCACTTCCATTTCATATCCTCAATTAATTACATTAATGTACTCCTTAAAGATCTTTCTATGCTCAACAAATTTAAAAAAAAAAAAAAAAAAAAAAAAAATATCTATATGTTGTTCCCAAATCAGTGAGATCTAAAGCCCTGGACACCATTTGTTTTAGCAATTATAATAAATGTAAGGTCTCATACCTTTTACACTTGTATTACTTGGATGGATTCATATATATTTATATGAAAAGTTTTTGTTAGAAAATGTTAACATCAGCAACAAGGAACTTTCAGTCATTGAAAACCATCATTGTAAACCACTTTTATGATACATTTCAGGCTAGAAATGAAAAAAAAAATCTACATGCACCAGGTGCATGCTGAAAAAAAAGTTACATGCACCATTAAGATTCTGCATGCACCAAAAATAAGGCAACTTCGGGTTTTTTTTTATACGAAGCTATTCAGAATTATTCGGCAATACCTATATTTATTTATTAACAGTACCGGAACGTTATACAACTGTGTTTATTACTGATTCTTGTTCAAATTTGAAAATTTCACCCAACGTAAACGCCTTACAGAAATCTATAATAGGCCTATTACAAAAACGTACGAATATTTGTGTTTTGTATTAAGCAAGTTATCAACTTTTTTAACTTGATAAGATCTCTTGGTATAATATAAATTAGCCTACGGAATTCGACGAAAAGTTGCGATTAAAATAATTACTGGCTGACTTTGAGTCAACTACGCGAGTAACACACCTTCACGTTCGCAATCATCTGATCACGTGCCCATATCTGAGGTCGAAAATGTTCAAGGCAGTTACGGTACTTTGTATTGATCACAGATCTGGAGGAGTTCAATTTGTCAGTGACGACAACAACTGTGTTATGCACGTGGATACCCCAAAGTCTGTCTCGACCACCTTCCCTAATACCGTTCACGGATATAACCGAGATACTGCCGGCAATTTTCGCAAATATATTTCACGGAAATGACCGAAAGGGTGCCATTGTTGTAAGTAGGATTATGGGATACAAAATGGATGCGCCCAATAAGATAAAAGTTATCGTTTTCATGTGTCGAACAGATTACGAAATGCATATGCAAAATTCAACAACTTGAGTCTGAATCTGGTAGACAACAGGATACTAGTATGTACGCAATATACAGTACTTGAAAAATATTAGCATGTTACCGAGTTTTAAAAGTTACATGCACACGCAAAAATCAGCATGCACCAGTGCATGTACTAACACTGCATTTTGAGCCCTGCATTTGTAAAACATATACAATACTAATAAAGTGTCCTTTGTCATTAAATAGTTAAACCATGATCATAACTGCATCTACACATGAATGTGCATCAA
Source organism: Gigantopelta aegis (assembly GCF_016097555.1). Lineage (NCBI taxonomy): Eukaryota > Metazoa > Mollusca > Gastropoda > Neomphalida > Peltospiridae > Gigantopelta > Gigantopelta aegis. Next base: position 73,064,999 of record NC_054706.1, on the reverse strand, counting down.
CCTTCAACAGACATGATGGCTTACAAAGTTCCAAGAGTCAGATTAAAGTTCTTATCCTCTCGATTACTAACTTTATCAATGGTATCATGCACACATGTTTATGAATTAGACAGGTGCCACTTGAATATGTATGGGCCAGGATGACAGACAACTTTACTTGCTGTATATATGTACATTTATTAATTTATTTTTGTGCATGCTGTCCTAACACAAACAGTTATATGGGTGGTCTATCCTATGATTAGTTGTTTGTATAGTAGTCTTACACTCCCTCACTGAGCCACTAAAACTAACTTTGGGGGTGGGGGTGGGGTGGAACTAGTACTGGGGTATGAACACAGTACTTCCTATCTTTAAGCCAGTTGGGCTTCTTGTAGTTTTCTCCACCAATTTTATAACAATGGGTTGTGTCTTTTTATTATATAAAGTAAAGTTTGTTTTATTTAATGACACCACAAGAGCACATTGATTTTTTATCTTACCATCGGCTATTGGACGTCAAACATATGGTCATTCTGACATTGTTTTTTACAGGAAACCTGCTGTTGCCACATAGGCTACTCTTTTACGACAGGCAGCAAGGGATCTTTTATTTGTGCTTCCCACAGGCAGGATAGCACAAACTATGGCCTTTGTTGAACCAGTTATGGATCACTGGTTGGTGCAAGTGGTTTACACCTACCCATTGAGCCTTGCGGAGCACTCACTCAGGGTTTGGAGTCGGTATCTGGATTAAAAATCCCATTGCTTGACTGGGATCCAAACCCAGTACCTACCAGCATGTAGACCGATGGCCTAACCACGACGCCACCGAGGCCAGTCTTTTTATTATATAGCACTATACATAAATGTATGTTAAAAAAGAGAAAGACAAAAATTAAAGTTGAAAGTAAAAGTTAAATCAGGTTGATTTTAGAAGCAGGCATACTTTCATATCTAGACTAACCCTAGTTATGACCGTTTTCCATTCTACGGTTATTAATAGCATTGTTTCCATATCAGCAGTGCATTTTTTTTAGTAACTGCATCAGTGCCCGGTTGAAAACCATACACATGAAAATGGCCCTTATAAGACTAAACAATAACTGTAAACATTATAAAAGGGTAGTTTAACTACAAATTACTTGATACATAAAGTAAAGGTCGAAGTGCTGTCATAAACAGTATTTTAATAAAAATGGCCATAATAAGCAATCCACTCTATATAGCAGGATGGTAAAATAGTTAAACTCCTATAAATTAGACCCTGTGTAAATGGGAATTCCATTAACACTGGACTTTTTTAGTCCCTTTTAAATTATCAATACAGAATGAAAAATCTCTACCCCCCCAAAAAACCCAACAACAACACAACAACAACAGAATTTTTACATTGTCATGTGGGTGTCTAGTTCAGATGGGTTTCATTGTATATTAAAAGTTAATGAGAGAAACAGGCTGCTGCAGTCATTGTCATATAAACAACACATGACCAGGAAGTTAGGAAGACATGTCAACTGTTACTCTTGTGCAAATGTCACGCAATTTCCGACATCAGAAAACAGGATGTTCAAGAACAATTACTATAAATACATGCACATGTAGGTCTGATACAATTGGGCTGGTCACTTGTGTCACTCTGTCACTGGTAAATGCATCAAAAGTTTTAAAAGAATAGACTGAAAAGTTAAAACAAAACCAAAATATACTTTGAAATTGAAGATATTAAAAATGAAAACCAATGAACTATATATATATATATATCATATAATATCTTACATTTTCAGTGCAATCAAAGTATGTGATATTTTTCAGATCACATACTTTAAGAATTTGATAACTTTGCAAATTAGATGTAAATTAGTCGAGGTCTCGGCACTAGGTTTATTGACATTTAAGCAAACGTACTTGGGTGACACTCCATGATTGACGTATGCATTCGTAGTCATCAAATAAAAACATTTTAATGGCAATTTGACACTGAAAGCTGCCCAGCGTTCAGAAAACAAAAAACGTTAGGCATAACTTTATTTTGATGTAAGGACATCCAAAATGACGTCATTTCCATTCAAAAATACACCGCGCCACATATTCTTACGTCATTTGAATATCTAGTAATGGCGGAACGGTACAGTTTACAAAAACCACGTTGTATTAAGCTTGAGCTTATATGATAAAGAGATTATTACCCTCGTGTATTTCGATATCGTCAATATCATATATTAGGAATAAAAAATGTATTATGCAAGACTCTGGCATAAAACACTCTGGTAATAACCTCCATATATATATATATATATATATATATATATATATATATATATATATATATAAAACTATGTATACAAAAACTGAATTCCATTTAAGGATTGTCTGTTATTTCTTTTACGTTCATTGGATTATGAACCAAAAAAATCCGCAAACTATATGAAATGGCGAAGCCGTTCTCACACAAGTTTGCGGATGATTTTTTTTTTTTCATACCCAGATGAACGTAAAAAAAATAAGACAATACTTATAAATAAATTTCAATCAAACTTGCTAATAATAACACTAAAAGTTCATATTTTATTTTGAATTATGTTTGGTCCATAAGTAAAAACGCTTAATATAAAATGACGTCATCAGATAACACATTCCCTGACGACGTAATTTTTACATTTTCCCATTGCTACGTCTGGACCAATGGGATGTCGTTATATTGTATTGAATGTAGTGGTAATTTAATTATACAGATTTGTAAGGTGATAAAGAAAGTATTGACGGATCGATAAAACAAAATTAAGTTTAATAAGTCAATGGACACAGACTATTCTATGACAAAAGGGAAGGGAAATAGCTTGGTGGTCAGTGCTTAAATCTGTCATGCAAGGGGTTGTAGGTTTGATCATCCTAGGTTGATTATGGGAGTTTTCCCTGGCCAGACTAGTGTATCATACTGGTACATGAAAGGCTGTGATTTAAATGAGAAAATGCATAAACAAATTATATATATTGTAGTAGGTCCTCAGGTCTCCCTCATTCCCAATCAGTGCCCCAGAACTAATACTTCAAAGGCTATGGTATGTACTGTCCATGTGGGGAAATGCACATAAAAGATCCCTTCCTGTTTTTAGGTAGGAGTGGCTTAAGTGGAAACAACACATTTTATGTCTGTCAGTGTCTGTTTGTTATGCCTCTGTCTGTTTGTCTTTCTCTCTCTAATTAAGGTTCAAGCATGTTGTCCTGAGCAAACACCTTAGCTATCTATCAAGGATAACACAGGTTAAAGGTTACATGTATATATTAGTTGTTAGTGAAAGAGTAATCAAGTGGTGCCTTATCCCCCCCCCCCCCCCCCCCCCCCCTCCCTGAACCATTAAAGCTCACTATGGGTTGGCCAGTACCTGGATGTGAACCCAGCATTTACCAGCCTTAAGTCTGATGGATTAACCGCCAAGCCATCGTGCCTAATGTCCAGATATTGTAGATGCAGATGTTTGAAAAGCCACGCTTCATGGGAGATCGCAAACTGTAGCAGAGATAATGGCAACTAGAGCTCGCCTATCGGTCAAGAGGCAATTGTTCAATAAACTGAGATGCCAGTATTAGCCCAGTTTTTATTATTCCCCACTGACAGGTGTCCATCAGATAGGTTTTGATTTAACACTTTCACCAGTTCAAAAGGTTTCAACCCAGAGTTCCATGCTGTCAGTTCTGAAGGCACTAATATTCTCAGAAAAAATAATAATTAAGATTTGCACGAACTAGAATGTGTTATGAATAACTAGACAACTATTAAGTACTTTAAGTGAAATAATTTGTCATGTTTTAAAATTCTTGTCTAGAAAAACAATGTGTTCCTGCTGTTTCCAAATGGAAAGAGCCTTATACTTATTTTCATACCAGCTATAGTTACAAAGGTAATCTATTTTAGATTGCGACCTGAATGTGAGGTACAAAATTAAATAATAATACATCAAGAATTTTGGCTAATGCTTATAAATTGAGATCCTGGACTCATTTAAACTAGATCCTATTTAAAGTTTAAAACACAGACTTGAAAACCTACTACATTTTTCCATTAATAGCAAGGGGTCTTTTATATGCATCATCCCATAGTCAGGATAGCACATACCATGTCCTTTGATGTACCAGTTGTGGGGCACTGGCTTGAGTGAGAAACAGCCCAATGGGCTCACCGACGGGATCGATCATAGACTGCCCGCACATCAGACAAGCGCTTTATCATTCGGCTACATAATTCACCCTCTTTATACAGAATTAAGAATTTGAAAACAAATGTTTTAGTAAGCACCCAGGCCATGTGCAATGTTTGTACAGTAAGAACAGTTTAGGACAGCGTAGAGGAGACAGCCAAAGACACACATCATATTTATTATATTACATCTAGTAAGTCTGCCACAATTCTTTCCCTATGCACACTTGGTTTAAATACAAATTTATTATGTTGGTGTTGGGTATATTACAACAACAAAAAAACACCTCTCCAAAGTGATTATTTCTAGAACAACCATAAGCTTTATTCTAATTTTTTTCAGATGTACAACTAGTATTTTTTTTTAGTTGTATTACTTATTAGTAATTTCTCTTCCTCCTGGCCAACATGAGGATGAACTAACTGGAGAGTTCAACCCATTAGTGACACTGTTTTATCTGTGTGACCTATTGTCTTCATCTGGTTTACACTGTGTAACAGCCAGTGGGAACAACAACAGGGTCTGGAGATACATGAGCATACCACCCAGTCACACACACATACATCAACACAGATACAACACCTTTCAAAGTAAAAAAGAAAGGAATGTTTCTTTTAATGATAGCCCAGTTCTTTGTTTAATCAATCCATTTTTAAAAGTATACATGTACTTACCTTGATTAGACAACTATTGGTAGATTTATTGTGTTGACATTAAACATTCATTTAATTCATTATCAATAATTCATTCATTTAATCGCTGGCTATTAGGCACCATAAGCGTTAACTGTCACTTGGGTCTATTAAATGAGAGAAGAAACCTGGGGTCCCTATACAGGTTGTGTCTTTCCATTAGCAGCAAGGACCGTCTTATATGTTCTTTCCCACATACATATATCAGTCTTTTCTGTTTTTCTGTTGACCTTCAATGAACTTAACCATAAAAAAACCTCACTTCCACAGGCACAACATTTAGACAAAATAAACAGAATCCTTGTATTGCGTCACTGAGTTTTTATCTGCATAATGCCGAGCAACTGGAGTGAATGATTAGATTAAGAATAAACATGTTTTCATAATACTAAATTTCTGGGCAAGATTTTGAAAATTTATTCCTAGTTAAAATGTATTTATTTTTTGCTAAAGAGGCCACCTTCATTAAACCACTACCTGATATAAGAAGGCACATTACTATTCTTTTAAAACATCAAACATGCTATTAACTGATCTGAATTAACCAGCCAAATGCTTTAAGATGACTTAATATGGCTAATTGCTATAGATGTATACGACTATATAGACACACACTATATTTGCTACTAAAAGAACTCTAGATGTACATGCTACTAAAAGAACTCTAGATGTACATACTACATGACAGTCCACATTTGTACTATTCATATATTAGATACCAATAGACAGGAAAGCACATACCACAGCCTTTGATGTATCAGTCATGGGTACTGGTTGGTATGGAGCAATGGATAAAAGCATGACTGGTTAGCAGGATAATTGATCCCATGATTTATTGCTCCTCTGGGCAAGTGCTCTACCATGAAGTCACATCTTTGCCCTGCCCCACGGCAAGCACTCTACCATGAAGGAAGAACCCAGTCCCAGGGTAAGTGCTCTACCACAAAGCTACAACATGTCCCTGCCCAAAGGCATGTACCATACATTAAAGTTCTGGCCCTTCCCCAGGGCAAGCACTTTACCATGAAAGGAAGGAAGGAAGGAAGGAAATATTTTATTTAATGACGTGCTCAACACATTTTTATTTTACGGTTATATGGTGTCAGACATATGGTTAAGGACCACACAGATATTGAGATGGGAAGCCTGCTGTCGCCACTTAATGGGCTACTATTTTTGATTAGCAGCAAGGGATCTTTTATATGCACCATCCCACAGACAGGGTAGTACATACCACAGCCTTTGATATACCAATCGTGATGCACTGGATGGAATGAGAAATTGCCCAATGGGCCCACTGATGGGGATCGATCCCAGACCGACCGCGCATCAAGCAAACGCTTTACCACTGGGCTACGTCTGGCCCCACTCTACCATGAAGTTACATTCCAGCCTAGCTCAAGAGAAAGCACTCTACCAATGTACCATGAAGCTACATCTTGGCCCTGCCCCAGAGCAAGTGATCCACCATGAAGTTACATCATAGCCCAGCCACAGGGTAAGATCTCTACCATGAAGTTACATCTTGGTCCTCCCCTAGGGCAAGCACTCTATCATCAATTATAGTTACATCCTGGCCCCAAGTGTAAGACATGAAAACTATCAGAACTTATCAGGAACAAGACATCAACTGTTGCCACAAACTTGACAGCACATACCATGGCATTTGGTATATCATCGATGAGTAATGGAATGTCTATTGTACTCAGCATTCCCTAATGGTCACCAATAGAAGTACTAACCGAGCACAACCCTTATTCATTGTGGTATTAACAAGAACCATATTTTAAGTAGTATATTATAGATGGCATAACATTAAAACTAAATCGACACATGCCTTTTCTCATACTAAGATGGTCAGTATGGTTACAAGATAAGACTTTATTATTACCTCATGATCATTCTCTTTCGGCAGACTTCATAATGAATATTCCTACAGGTAATGTAATCATTTCCTTTGTGTCCCAGAGAAACCAGCTCGACAACAATCATCGAGTATCACATCCACAATCTTCATGTGTGAACACAAAAGACTTTATGTAATCAAATTCCATCCGATTATAAAAAAAATATAAAAAAATCTTCTTTTTTTTTCTTCAGAACTTATAAACCAAAACCATCCATGCTGCCAAAGATCACGTTCCATTCACTAATCCTCAGACAGAGAGAGAGGCAGTGTACTATAGTTCAGAGCACCATTACTGTTTACAAACAGAACACAAAGTATATCACCTGGAAGTCATATTTTCGTATTTACACAGCGGTTATGTATCCCAAAGCAGCAGGGTAGCATATGAAATGAGACCTTCCTTGTTACTGTTGCAGATGTGAATTCACAACACCAACAGAGTTCTCAAAACTGGTGTCATTCTGATTACCCCAGGTGGGGATGTACAACTGACCATGTGCAAGTTTCTCATACTTGATTTCCACACGTTAGGATCACATCATATTTCTGGGTTCATTAATGCAAATATCAGTGCATACACATACACATTACAAATGTTGACTGAATAGATGGAAAAATCAATCACATAATCAGGTAAATACTCTGCAATCACATGATACAAAAAGATTTTGGCATTTACTATCACAAATTCAGCACTACAGGTCCGAAAATTTTAAAATAAATTCTGGAGAAAGACGACATAAAATTATCCATTTCTTACATAAGAATATTTCTTTATCAATAAACCGTTGTCATATTTCACAGAGCGGTGTTGTAACTCTTTCAGCCGTTCATGAGAAGTAACACTTACACCTAGTGAGAATAAACATCATATTTTACGGTCCACTGTAGCAAATCCAACTGTCTCAAAACACGCTTGTCTTCATAAAACCCATTTTGTGTCCTACACTTTAAGTGTGATATATCCATCCTGAGAGCTGGCACACTGATAGTTTTACTCAGAGCACAGTCGGGGCACATACACACACACACACACACACACGTATAAACAACAGTCATGTGAATTTAAGAACTTGGCACAAATCATGGCTGAGTGAGTGAAGAGCAAGGGTGTCCATATGACACATGGAATATCGATGAATCACGGACTAACCTAACAGCAGCACTAACAGAATGACTATGCCTCCACACACACAGACATAGCTCTGACTGGCAATCTACACCGAGCATTTCGGTGGCAGCGTCTACCCTACAGCAGCCCCAGTGATTACACTGTAGAGAAACGATCTTCTCTGGGAGAGGGCAGGCGGCAGGAAGCACAAACTCAAGCTACTGGAATCATCGCAGGCTGAGAAAAACTCAAATCAGGGCCTGGCTCAAAGAGCAACAACACGAGGACAAAACTTGAGAGCACCCAGTTACGGATGAATTAACTCTTATGTTGTTTTACAATCTGCGAGCATAGAAATGTAAATGCCTCGATTGTTGGACCCCTCCCCTAATAAATTACGAAATGTGATACCGAGTAATGGAGTAAAGTTGTGAGAGAACAAAAACTAAACACATGACAGTAATAAAAGGTAAATAAAATGTTAGAATGAAAATTGTTGTTTAAACTCCCATTCACAAGCACCTCTTCAGTATGTACTAGTATATTTATGTATCCAAAATATTGACTTTTATTACAGAAGTGTTAGACAAACAAAAGTTGGTTCACATCTGGGTCAATGCATGTTTGCCAATGTTTGCTTAATACTTGTCTATCCATAACTTTCTTTGGTAAATCACCCCCCCCCCCCCCCCCCTTCAAAGACATACAGGCTTCATTTTTGGAAGGAGGGAGGGACAGGCTGAGATTTGCCCGAATTGAACAAAAATACCTGAATTTGGATAATGTTTATTCATATATGCATTACTGCCAAACGGGGCGAGATTTAGCTTAGTGGATTGAGTGCTCACCTGAGGTGCTTGTATCGCAGGATCTAACCACCTCAGTGGATCCATTCAGCTGATTTTCTTCTCATTCCAACTAGTGCACCACAACTTGCCAAAGACTATGATATATGCTTTCTTGTCTATGGAAAAGTGCATATGAAAAATCCTTTGTTGCATTAGGAAAATGTAGCAAGTTTCCTGTTGACTACAAGTCAGAATTACCAAATGTTTGACATCCAATAGCCGATGATTACTTAATCAATGTACTCTAATGGTGTCATTAAACAAAGTAAACTTTCCTGCCAAACAGCAATATTGGGTTATAAACGTATCGCTACGCATATTTACAAATTACATGGATTACAACTAATATTGTTAGTAGAATGATGTACATATATATGGTGAAATGGTTTCAGGCCAGCTCATATTACTTTAAAGTCTCCAATGTATTTGTCTGAATGCGAAGATTTGCTCCAGCACTGGGGGGAGGGGGCAGCTGGCCCCTCTGAACCCTCATCTCGTATGCTTATGTCCCTCTGTTTCCAAAGGTTATTAGAAGTTTATGTATGATTGTGAACAGAAAACCTTCACTCAGTGAATTTATTTATGCTACTGGACAAAGTAATATTACAATATAAATCTACCTATGGTACCATCAAACACACGCATGCACATGCACACACACACTCATACACACGTTTTTGGAGTGGAGGGGGGGTTGACTAGGATCATATATAAGGGCAGTTTGCAGTTTGAAGAATATGCAGCATTGTTCATCATGCTTACAATTACCGGTATACACTGTGTTTAGTAGATACAGCCAACAACTTTTCTCAATCTATATCTAATGAATAATTTTATTTTATTGATATAAATTAATATAATAAAGAATATTTTATGTTTGACGCTTTCTTTAACATAAATTGTTCATGTATGTAAAATCTCATCCACACCGCACGAACAAAGCAACATTCATGTAGACCTAGTAAAAAGTAATTTTCAACACCACGATATGTAAATGTTTTGAGACAGCCCCCCCCCCCCCCCCCCCCCGAACAGATGTGATAGCCTGCCAGTTTGCAGTGAAAGAGAGAGGGAGAGAAAGAGAGAGAGAACATGTGGTCAGAGTTTGAAAATAGTGGAAGGGGAGCTCCTATTGCCAGCCACTCACTCACAGCGTTCAGTCTGCGTGATAATCTTACTGCCGGTTACACAGAGAAGAGTATAATGGGAAACATGGATTCGCATACACCAGCACCTACACAATTTTTTTTTCTCACGTGTGTGTGTCACATTAAGATTAGCTCGGAATAAATATACAGATTTATCTAAGAAGAATGGCTTATTCATTAAAATTGGATTGAGCAGAGTAGCAGGGATGTAATATCCATTTAAACATAAAATCTTAAATCTTTTAGAAGCTGAAAATTCTACACCCAGCACTCTGAGAATATAAAATTTGCATAATCCATTATGGTTTGTACAAAAATAAATTCAGGTAACCCACTTTCTTTTTGCATAACCCGTCATGTCCTTGAAAATCATGTCTCAAATTTCAGTTTAATAGGTTATGCAAAATTAGATTTGTGTGTGTGATAAGCGAATGAAACAATTATTTTCAAGGCCTATAAACCAATTAACTTTTTATGTATAAAGGTAATATTTTAGCATTTCAGATCAAATTCTGCCTACTTGATGAAAACTATTATATGTAAATACAAAACAAAGATAAAATCAAATATAAAGTTGAAAAAAAATTCCACATCCAAGCAAGTCAACACTTCTTAAGCAGTAACCTCTATTAAAATCATGAGGCTGTTTCTATATTTTCACAATCACTTTCAAATTTGGTAAATAAGGGGGCATGGCCATTTGGCCTAGACAGATGAAGATTTTTTTATTTTTTTATTTTTTTGCTTGGGGGGGGAGGGGGGGAGGGGGGGGGAGAGAGGGAGTAGAGGGCATTACAGCCAGAAGTCAGTACAAGGTAAATTTTAATAAAGAGTTACTATAACACAACAGCACCCATTCAAAATAAATAAGCTTGAACAGTTTTATGTTTTTTGTACTGAAACAACTTTCAGGAGCACTGGCATTTTGAGCATGATGACCAATTACTAACAAGCAAAATAAGGCATGGCCAGTTTGGTTACAGTAAGACTTAAATATCAGGGCATTAGAGCATATGGCATGGGCACTGTGGCAATTTCTGCATTACCACCACTAAATTTGAGCCCTATTTGAGATTCCATTAATTAGGTACAGGTACAGATTTTACTGAACATAAATAGTAAAAAGCTAACAACTTACAGATGAAATATTACATTACAAAACATTATAAAGCTACTTGTTATTACTAGTAATCAATCATTCAGTATTTTAACGTGGCCATATACCACTAGGGTTTTGAACACACCCATCCTGAGTCAAACCTCTGATAAGATCGGTGGCCTGAATCGGGATTGGGGGGGGGGGGGGGGGTGTAGAGTTACAAGAAGAGGAGTGTGCACTTATTGCACTTTGTATGTGTACATTGGTTAAGGGGAACTTTCCCATTAAAGCCGCACACCCTAGTTCCATCCAGCGAAAATAAATTATAATTTGGTTAATCTACAAACCTGTAACACACTTAGATCAGGGTTTGTAACGTTTTGTATTGAGACACTTACTTGTCTGAACTTTATTGTTACTGAAAATGTTCACGAACTGTGAAGAAAAATCTCACAAATGAACAACAACAAATCGGATGTTGATTGCGCGAACCGTGCACGAGAAAACAAACCGAACCAAAATGATAACGGTCACGTGATATACCAACGTCTGTGACATTAAAAATAGATTGGACCTCGCTTGCTTAACGGTTTTTTCTCGACAACACGTTTTGTGAAAAAATGCAAAAAATGCATTTCGTGGTTTTACAAACATCAGGATTACCAAAAAGCACTTCAGGTGAATGGAAATGTGTATTCTAAATAATAAAATGTAAGTAAAGTGCAATTTTATTTGTGAAAAATGGGGTTTAATAGCGAAAAACAACGCCGTAATGGTTAACAAATAAACGTAACTAGGGTGTGTCCCTTTAATTGTTTTTATAATACTTCAGTGGCAGAGATACCCATGCCATGGGCTAGATCGATGATGCCACACTGTATTTCTGTTTAGAACATTATAGAAAAAAGGGTGCACATTTGATTTACACTTACATGAACAACTTACTAAAGTCAGTTGCAACATATTGTTCCTTTTCATCAGCTTTGCCCATTGTAAACAATTTGAAAGTCATTGGGTCTATGATACAAGTACAAAGTATTTAGGGTATGGCTCACCTACACGTACGATATTAAAGTTTCATGTACTCTTGGTCATTAGGTCCCAGATAGATCAATGTTTTAATAGGGCATCGTGGGGTAGGGTGGGATGAAACTGGGTTTATTAATATAATCCTTCCCTGGTAGGGTTGAATTTGAAAGGATCCAAAACATGATTTCCTAACATCAAAGACACAGTGCTGACCACTGTTTTAGTGTATTTTTTTAAGTACAATTGTAAGACTGGCTCAAGCAGTCATCAGCATATTAAGGACTGACACCATAATGCATTGATTATCACACCTCACCATTTAAGGGGAGCTATCACTTTGGCTCATCATCACTCCCTTGAGATCACATTTCAAGAAGAGTAATTTTTAGCTCCCCCTAGAATGTAAATGTTTAAAATAAAACAGTTAAAAAAAAAAAGTTAACAAAAACCTTCACCAATACTCAAGGATTATTTTGTTTATGCAAGTTTCAGAGATCTCTACACAATTTTCAAATGTTAATTAAATAGTAGTTGCTAATCAATTTTCAGTTAGCTAGTAACTGTCATTAATAAAAAATAAAAAAATAAATTAAATAAAAAGTCCTTGGTACCACAAAATGATTAAATATCAATGCTTTATAGTGGGTGGGACATAACTCTAAAGGAACAATGTAGTGGGTTTCCTCTCTAAAACCGTTATGTCAAATTTACCAAATGTTTGACATCCAATAACCAATGATTAAAAATCAATGTGCTTTTATGGAAGGAAGGAAATGTTTTATTTAACGACCCACTCAACACATTTTATTTACGAGTGCTTTAGTGGTGTTGTCAAACAAAACAAACTTTTTTCAATGTTTCATATTATAAGTTGTAAAAGCATCACGAGGGGTATATGGCTTTTTATGTACCCTCTGTGTGTTCTTTTACCCTGAGCCGAAGGCGTGGGGGTAAAAGAGCACACAGAGGGTACATAAAAAAACATATACCCCGAGAGATGCTTCTACAACGAATTTATCTTGCCAACATGTTAAACCATAGGCCTATAGCCAAATAATCAAAATAACGTCAGACAATAATTGTTAACAATTTATTAACGGAGCCGTACCACACGGAAACGCGAACGAAACCACTTGCCAGTGACGAAAAATAGTTCCATTGATAAACGAGTTTTTAACTTCAAATGTTTGTAATACGAAATTGTTTGAAACAGATATTAATAAAAACAAAACAAAAAAACAACCTTTTCTTTTATCAGAAATGTATGTAGTAAAAAAATAAAAATATTAAAAATAAAAAACAAAAAAACTGTTGCTAATCGCGCATTAATACAATAACACCACGACCGTAATTAGGTGGCCAAGTTCAACATTGAAGCTTTTAAAAAGTATTGAAATAGTGTATTTTATAGTAAAAATATAATTAATTATGTATACTTGATTGATTATCAATGTTATTTATAATCTAATTATTGCTTTAGCATTAACTGGGGTGGCTGGAAACTGTTGGAAATTACAGACGGGGTATAAGAGAATTTGGCTCCACCCACAGGGGTATAAGGGATTTGTCCAACGGCAAACAACCAATGATATTAAAGAATTTTACATGAAGGCGAGATAAGGAAATTCCCCATAATCTAACTTATGGGACTAATTATATTATTATAACCACACCCACTGAGCTTTTCACTGCGAGGTCTGGATCGTGTCCACTATTCACGAAAATGAGAGTAGTATACTATTTCACATTTCTCTCTCTTTTCTTTATATAGAAGCATTTTTCTTTTCTTTTTTTAGGAGACACATTTAATAAAGTAATGCAAAGCTATATAATTTAAATAAACAATTTGATTTCTTCTAAGCTTTTTCTGAACTTTTTAAATGTTAAAACTTGTTTTTCTGAAAACCATAACATTGGACACAACCAGATCTGGCTGTCTGCAGTCATTCAATAGATGTCAAGCATATGATTATTTCAACATATTTCTAGAGTAAGAAAAAACCCCACATCAATTGCTGCCATGCAAGATAATCTTCTGTACCAGCAACAAGACATTATTCATATCCACTAGTATCAGACCATCATTTGAAAGTAAACACACAATTGAACAAACAAACACTGGCACCTCGGGATACCATCACCAGTGTTGGAGTCTGTACATAAAACAATTCAATTCACATATATACAGGGAACATTTTGTTCAGTATCGTGCTGCGATTCACTACGAAAGTTTCAGAGATCGCTACACAATTTTGATACATTGAACAGTAGTTGCTAATCAATTTTCAGTTAACTTAGAAATATTGCTAATTAAGATTTTGAAAACAAAATGTTTCCTGATATACATACAGTACATCTGTAAAACACAATTCTGCCACTCAAGATATCTCCACTAGTAACAAGTGAATAGATTTCTAGCATTTAAAAACATTTATTTTGATGATGTATTTTTGTAACATTTTTCAATCATTTATGTATATTATTCACAATGTATATTCTTTACCATCTAAGTTCCATGATATTCACACAATATTCAGTGACTTCTCCCACCAACATTTCAAAATTTTCTATTACTTTCACTAACCAACCTTCATCAGGGGCTTTATTAACATCATAACATGTTAAGTTTGAATCTAAAAACAAGACTCAATCATTTTTACTTTCAGGAAAGCAGGTTCTACCAGTAAGTCAAGAGTCGTAATTAAAATTACAACATGTTAAGATTGAATCTAAAACCAAGACTCAATCATGATTACTTTTAGGAAAGCAGGTTCTAAGTCAGGGGCTTAATTAAGACCCAGCCATGAAATACTTTTGAGAAGATGGGTTCTAAATCAGGAGCTTAATTACGACTCAATCATGAATACTTTTAGGAACGTAGGTTCTAAATGTAGGCCAGGAGGCTGCTCTAAATTAAAGAGGCCAGAGAGCACTGTCTCTGCTTTGTTTGTATTGAACTGGATCAGGAAACCAAGCCCTGTGATAACGAGATGACACAACAATGCAGCTTGTTCTAGTTTTACTATCAACTATCATCTTGTACAACTCACAACATGGTCAATGTTCACACATAGCTTGGTCATAATACATACAGTGTTTATGTATATACAATTACTTTCTCAAATAGGCTTATAGGATGGTAATAGTTTGGGGAATTTTCATTATCACACTAAATGAAATGAAACTGTTAAAAGAAATTGGAAAATACTTGACTAATATTAACAATGAAAAAACAACAAAGAATTAAAAGGGTATTGAATGAATGAATGTATGGATGTATGTGTATGTGTATGTATATGTATGGATGGATGTATGGATGGATGGATAAATGGATGAAGTAATGAATGAAGTAAATGGAATTAAATAAAAATAAAGGAAAGGAAGGATAAATGGAAAGACTAAACAAACAAATGATTTAACTAAGAGTGTCAACATACATGATACATATAAAATTAGCAACTGGTGTTTCTTTGACAAATAATGTCAATGGCATTTACAGGCATTGAAATAAGCATTATGTCTGGTAACCCATTTACAGGTTACCACAAAATATAACCTGGTAACCTATAGGTTTCCACAACTATATGAAAGTTAGAATTGAATTCCTGTTACTACTACGTGGTCGTTCTGAAATTGTAACGGTGCGCATGAACATCGGTACAAGAAACGAAATCCGGAAGTAAATTTATCTAGTGGGCGCTGCTTAAACGTGGATTGCCAAAATTTGCTTTGCAATTGCACAAGTGCGCATGACCATCAGCGCAATTTTGTACGAGAAAACAAAACGCGGACATAAATTCATCTAGTGGACGCTGCTTAAACGCGGAGTGACTTGCGTGTGAACATCGATGGAATTCCTGACGAGAGAAGTCCTGAATGCATTGCCTGGTTTACGTTCGGAAACAAAACTTTTTGTCGAGAACGAAACACCTGTTCTCGACTTCTCTAACATGTGGTAACCTCCCGGTAACCTGAACAACCGTTCTCGACTTATTTCGATGCCTGATTTATGATACCATTATTTAAACAGGCAACACTATATCAACATATATTTGTATGCTTAAAATATAACTGGTATAAACCAGACCAATATGTTGGTAATAAGATTATTCATATTACTTAGCAGAATAAATGTGATTAATTCAGTACAGTTTCAACAACAAAATTGTGTCAGTCTCACTGAAAAGAAGACAATACACAAAGTTTAAAGTGTGTAAATTAGGTACAACCAACCCTGCTCTATTATGAGGTGTCACAGGATCGAAATCACCTCTGAGGACACATTCTCTGATTGAGTTTTTCCCTGTCCCAACCATGACTGGTATATCCAAGACCATAGTATGTGCTGTCCTGTCTAGGGGAAAGTACATATAAAAGATCCCTTGCTGCATTGGGAAAAATATAGCCAGTTTCCTCTGATGACGATGTGTCATAATTACCAAATGTTTGACATTCAACAGCTGATGATTTATTAATCAATGTGCTCTACTGGTGTCGTTAAACAAAACAAAACTTTATTTCAGGACTTCAGATTTCCTGGAAATGATCATTTCCAGTACCATGTTGGTAGCATGTCATGGAACCAAAAGTTTGTTTCCCATGACTATATGACTATTCAACTGAACCTAAAAACCATGGCAACTAAAAACATTTTTAGATGGGTTCCCATGATCACAAGGCACGAAACCAAAAAAGTGTGTCCCATGAAATTTTAAATCCTATGACCTGTTATTTATTTTCTATTACACAGTCAACATATCATTATTCCAAATCATGTAACACAGAACTAACTTTATCTGTATTAAACACCTGATTGTGTTGACGGTCCACTTAATATAAACTCTTGCATGACTGCACAAGTTTCAATATACTCGGCACACAAAACAACTTCTGGCAA
This sequence comes from Gigantopelta aegis, assembly GCF_016097555.1. NCBI lineage: Eukaryota > Metazoa > Mollusca > Gastropoda > Neomphalida > Peltospiridae > Gigantopelta > Gigantopelta aegis. The sequence continues at coordinate 73,048,088 of NC_054706.1, read as the reverse complement.
TCCTTACAAAATTTGATTTCTCTAAGGGACAAATTACGATTATCAACATTTTAACAGCTTACAAACTATCCTCTTTTTGGTATTCTCCTAAAAAAAAAAATGGATTTTGTAAATAATATTTATACAGTGTATTTATATTTTAATGGTTGAATTTTAATTGGGGGGGGGGGGGGGGGGCATAGAAATTAGGGCACAAATATTAGTTTGAGAGGAACCAAGGCAAACTTTTTCTGTAATAGGCAAGTTACTTTCTTAGAAAATATATCAAGTTTAATCAGACAAAAACTATTTCACCTTGGTGCCTTGGGATCCAGCCTATGCAATTTTTTGATGTCTTTTATCACATTACTAACATTAATGTTACTATTTCTTGCACATACACCACGGAATATATGGAAAGGGCATAGTGGCAAACCAGGTAGACACCACAGCATTTTGCCTTGACAATGACAACATCCAATTTAAGCGGCGTTCTCTTTATGCGATTTGTTGCATGCGATTTGTCATAGTGACTCGAATCGTGTGTGAGGGAAGACATTAAGTCATAAGATTCCATGATGTCAAACAAAGCTTGTCAGTTTAAAAATATTTTGCGGGAAATGTAAGTGTATACAAATTTCCACTGTAATAAAGAAAACATGAATGTAAACAATTTACTGATGGTAATAAAACAATTATTGACCACATCTGGCTTTTATGGACCCATGAAATCCAGATATTTTGACATGTTTATAAGTAAACCAAAAGACCCAGAGGTGACTTTCGACCGACCGTTCAAAATTGCGCCAAATTTCCTCAATCAAAATTGTGCACCCCTTTCTCTTTGGCATTAACGGCTCCATTCAAAATTCCCTAGCACCACCACCACCCCCACCCGCCTGCTACCGATTCGATCGGGCTGCTGGTGCTCCCTTGCACCTGCCAGTCACAGCAGGCGGTCCCTCCTCCCCCACCTTTCCTGTCATGGATGGAGGAGCCGGCCAAGGCCGGCTCTTGTGCCCACGACGGGCGTGCGCTACAACAGCTTGTTCTGAATGTGCATGTAAAACCCTATGACCTGACCTGACCAGAGGTGACAAAACTGAACAGTTGAACGTTAATGTGATCTGATTGGCTGAGAGCTTATGATTTTCTATAAGAAATAGGACATGTTTTAACCGATACGATTCCAATACGACTTGTTGTATAAGACTAAAGTCATTCCGATTTAGGCGTTCTCACAGTACGATTCCATCGCATGTAACCAGTCGGTACAACTAATCACAAAATGATAATGCCATTTAAGGAGGGAAGCCACAGTACTTGCTGTCATTGCCATGGTAGAATTCGAAACTTAATATTTTTTGTCAAATTAAATTTGTATGTTGACATTAACCTCTTCCTCTACTGATAAAAAGAGTAAAATAATATCTGAAAAACAATTTGAGTATCTTTTAAAAAAAAAAATCGTCCATATTAAAACAAAAAACCAAGAGGTTCTGCTTACCCAATGGTAATTTATTATGCAAATTACTCACTTGTCGTCTGCCATATCCATCTCATCCAGCTCCGATGTGACATCTTCAATCTCCCTTTTCAACTCCTGTCAACAACAAACAAAAACAATTCAAATTATCTCTCATTTTGTAACAACAAAAACTTAAATTGTATTTAACTGTTAATAATAAAATTTTCTTTGCGTCTATACACTTCACGGCAATCTGACTGGTCTGGAGGTGCTTACTTTTTTTCGTTCATATCTCGATGAACTGAAAAAAAAGAAGCCGGATTATTCAGGCAACCATATTTTTTTCATGACTCTACACTTCTGACAATATTTGCTTTACCTACATATTATTATCAATAGTAATAAGGCTTAAATTACATATGTATTTACTGATGCAGATGTTTGTTCATGTAATTAATGTATATTTATGTTATTGTTACTGCAGATAAATGTATCGTCTCGGTATGTATTACGACTCGGTATGTATTTTGGCGTGCTATCTTTACATAGCAATTGTGCGTCATCAAAGAAAAGCTATGACGTCAAATGCAGACATTCTTGTTGACACAAGTATTTTTTATTGATAAGAATAATGCAATGTTCTTCATTTGCCAGTTTGCGTTAAGTACAAACAATTAAAAATACCATGTAATTAAAAGTACTATTTTCCATAAGGCACTTTTTTAACATACATAAACATCCCTCTATATCCAAATTTTCTCAATGCATTTTACTCACCTGCTGCACGAAACATTGTTGTCTGCTACTATTGAAATAAACACAAGGCAATTAGATCACCTCCATGTCAATCTATTTTTATGGACATCCGAATGAGTCCCGTCCTTATTTTATATGCACTGCATACGATCATATTGGGTCAGGATTAAACGACGTTCAAGTGCATATTCCATCTTTAAATGTAAAGTGGACATTGTTTTGAATAATACTAATAATAAACAAACAAAAAAGTCTCGAATGGCTGTCAAATTTACTCCCACCCTATCAATGTACAAATAGTGACTACCTTTTCACTGGGCTATATGGTTTACATGTGACAATCTGGTTAAAATGTAATTTTTGACGTGTATTATTAATATGGAATTTATGGACCACCACACATCATTTCTATTTGTTTGGAGTTGTTTTTTCTTGAATATTGATCATTCACAAGTTATCTGGATGTGCCGCATCAAAATACATACCGCATCAAAAAGGTTAGAATATTACAGTATGCACACGTAAGCTAAAACTTAAACTAAAAATCTAACTATATATTGAATTTAATATTTATATTTTAAGGATATATATATATATGCATTAGGTTATGTCTCTGTAAATAATAACAAGAAAAACATCATTATTTTTACACTATGCGAGAACGTTGCTTATCTGCATCAAAACCCATACCGCGAGGATATGTTATATTGTTATTTTTGCAAATGTTATGCAAATAAATTATTTTTATTCTTATTCTATTTAGATATTTTAAAGAAAACACATGTGAAAGCTACAAAAGCAATTTTAAAAAATGTATATGATAAATTAATGGAAAATGCTATAGTAGAGTAGACATGTAGATCTATACGCATTGATTTATAAAAAAAAAAAAAAAAAAAAAACCTCTTCACTAATCATGACATGAGACTCAGTCGGTGGCCAAAGAAATCATGTAGGAAACTTCACGCCTGTAACTTACTTGTAAGCGGTGTTCTGCAGCTGTTGGCGAAATTAAACGGTTCCACCGACAGCATAAATGTTAGACACATTCCATTCATTCACTTTCATAAAATATAAACTAAACACGAATAGGACAATTCCTTCCAATATAACGAAATGATCCATAAAAATTCACAACAGCTAGATGAAATGGCGTCGCTTATCACCTGATTCAAATAATAGTGAATGAACGTTTGCATTCTTACGCGACATAAGTATCAATGAAGTTTACACAAACAATACTACAGGCATATTTAAAGCTAAAAAAAATAAATTCAGTTATGTATTGTTAAAGTATGCATATAAATTTAATTATAAGATATGACCGCAATTATTTTTTGGTTCATGTAAGTACGAACTGAAAAAACGATGTTCACACTTTTGTATGGGCTCTACACAGAGTCATACAGTGTACACATCATTTTTTTGGTTCATACTTGCATGAACCAAAAAATAATTGTGGTCAATTCTTAAATGACATAAATAGATCGGTATTGTCCAAAACATTCAAAAGTTAAAGAACTGAACAAAGGTAAATAGAGGTGTTAAGTTTTACAATTTTTATTTGGCAATAAGTAGATCCATATACACATATATATCAACATATGCACACACACATATATATGTGTGTGTATATGTCCACACACACACACACACACACACACACACACACACACACACACACACAACTGCTGAAAGATAAATATTTCAATTGTACACAACTACTATTTATCATTTAACATACATGTACGATTATTTCAGCACTTGCTTGAAAGGATAGAGGAACCCTGCTGCTACTACAAAGGCTACTCCTACCGAAAAGCAGCAAGAGATCTTTAATATGATCTTTCCCAGACAGGACAGTACATTCCATGGCCTGTGATTTACCAGTCGTGGTGCACTGGTTAAGACAGGGCAAATGATCCTATGCATTATCGGACATCAGGCGAGTGCTCTACCACTGAGCCACATTCTGTCCCTCAAGTTACATGCCTAACTGGCTCTACTTAGACTACTAGTATATCAATACAAACATATTGTTACACACCTGGATTTCCAACAAAATACGATTCTTCTTTTCTCGAATACAAGTTAGAAGCTCACGTTCTGCAGGCGTTAAATCTGGAAGAAGGAACGAATAATGTTTAATGACACCTCAACATTAAAATACACATTGGCTAACGAGTGTCAAACTAAGTCACGTATACGAATATGATTGAAAGAAGAAAACTTTTTTTTTATGTGATTACCTGGTACAACTGACACTATTTGAAATTTAGAAAATATAATGTTCCCTGCAAAAAAATGTTTTTTAAACTGAGACATTGTGCATGTTCTTTTAAATTTTTTAATACAACCCACATTTCCAATCACTGACAGAGATAAAAAAAACTTCTTTTTTTTTATCTCCATGGCAAAGTTAACATAAACTGCATCATATAACACATATTTGTTTCACAGAAACAAATATTTCTACTCTGCTACAAAATTATCAAATTTGTTATTTTAATAGTTTAACATAAATTTAAAATTTTCCATAGTAACTACGGAGAAACATTTTACCAGTAATCTCGACTGAAGAGATCAAAATTAGTAACAAAAAGCTGTAACAATTACAAAGAATAAAGCACACTAAATAACACAAAACATAATTATTAATTTATTATCCAAAAAAATAACAATAAATAAATAAAAAGTTCTAATGTTTATCATGAATAGTTATCCCAACCAGCTGCATACAAGTGTATGTGTGTATTAATATTTTTATTGTCTGGTTGGTGGTTAAGTTCAGTTTTGGCCAAGTGCACCTATTGCACTACCCCTTTTTCTTGAAGAAATCTATAGTATAGACATAAAATGTTCTAATCTTTTCAACTTTGTTGTGATTCTCTGGGTGGGAGTAGGTACCGGGAGACAAACCGTGTGATACCGAGTACTTACTAGCCTTAAACCTAATGGTTTAGCTACTAAACAACTGATGCCATAAGGAAAACAGTAACACCTGAGTATCAGTACCACCTACTGTTTTAAAAAGTAATTAAATCATTATAATTACAGAACAAATTATGACCAACATGTATTTACAAACTATGTGTTATCAGTAGTCTCATCAGAAATCCTTTAAAAGACATTTGAAAACACATATGGCTATAACAATACATGTGTAGCTGTATATACACTATACATGTTAATGAGTCTAAAAGCTACATGCATGAAAGCATGTCCTGGTCTACTTCACACCTTCCTTATGAAGACACAGTCAATTAACTCCATACCTGTAGCCCATGCATTATTCACCAACATTCTGACAGGCTGAGCACTGTAATCAACTTTTCACAACTACTCCAGCTTAAAGGTATGTCTGTGGTACTGTGATCTTTAACTAATTGGTATGAAAAAACCCACTTGCAAACTTCCCACCAAAGACGTAAACACAATTAAACATACATGCATTAATTAGCACATCATAGAAATTTCATTGCACCAAATTAATTACTAGTTTGAGCTTTTGTTAGCAGATGAGATGAAATTCACTTTTAATAAATTACATTTAAATATTAAAAAAAGGATATTTGTTTCACACTGATTTATTAATTTTTGGCTATTGGCAGTATTGGATGTCAAACATGTGGTAAATATGACATATAGTCTTAGAGAGGAAACCCACTACATTTTTCCATTAGTACCAAGGGATTTTTTACACCTCACAGACATACCATGACCGTTGATATATCAGTCATGATGCACTAGTTGGAATGAGAAATGGGCCCACCCACAAGTATCAATCCTAAATAGATATATGTGCATACCATATATACACATAAAAACAAGTAGTCACTAGACACACACACAGTAGAATCTCATTGGCTCAACCTCGGAAGGGTCGATCACACCGCAACGCTCGAACCAAAAACGAAGTCCAGAGTTTTTTGTCTGGTAAACCCTTATATTAACTGATGATGGGTCAAACACATCCAGGGTCAATTATAAGCCTTCGCTCGAACTAAATTATCGGCCACGTCTGTGTTATTAGCTATATTTCCCTCGAACTGGTGATCCATCAAATATCAAATGGAAAACCACCGAAAAGGACCAACAATTGCCGCGCTTGCGCAGTTGATTATTACAACCTTCGGATTATAATTATTTAGGCGGAACGAGCTATAGATGAATCGGAGAATCGCAACAATAGTCATGCAATCCTTTTTTTGCCATACCTGTCATATTGTGTCCTTTCACTCTGATATTTTGCTATATAACACATTGATGAATTTTTAAGTTTGCAGTTACCAAGATAATATGTATCTAATTCAACTTTCTAAAGGGTGTTACGAAAATATCCAATGTGGACGAATGGTTTGGTTGAACTACCCGATGATGGGTTGAACACTTTCTCGAGCACTGATGGGGTTCGAGCCAATGGGATTCAACTATATATATATATATATATATATATATATATATATATATATATATATATATATATATATATATATATATATATATATATATAAAGCAGCTATATATATATATATATATATATATATATATATATATATATACATGTATATATAAAGCAGCTTTAAAAGCGAAATCATATAATACTGTTAACTAATTAATGAAAAATCAATATAACTACAATTAAAATATATATCACTTTTTAATCTACATTTGTAACACAATTATTTTTTATTTCTTCAAGATCAATCAGATTCATTTATAGTCTTCCAGGGCTTCTAGAATGTTTTTTAAATCAACTAGCCATGGGATCAGTGATTTTAAAAACTCACTAGCCATGATTAAAAATTCACTAGCCCTACTTTACTTTAAGTTACTACAATTTTACTAAATAATAGTAATAATCATAAATGTCACCAAAAGAGGGAGACTGAGGTTAAAAACACTAACAATGGGAGTTGGGGTGGGGTCAGGATATTCATATAAATTTACAAAATAGACTTAACTGCAACATTTCATAAATTGGTTTTCACTAGCCGTAGGGCATGGCAATTATTTACTAGCCGAACATTGAATATCACTAGCCATGGGAGTGGGACTACCATAATCTAGAAGTCCTGTCTTCAAACAAAAAAATTCTAATAGCAATCTTGCAATGAAACTTTTGCTGTATAAAATTCACAAAATTGAAACCGTCGTGCATCAAGTTTATTTGACCTGTGCATGTGCAGAACATTATTATGGGGGCATTTAGACAGTGGCCAAAGACAGTATATTTGTATCATTCATCTCCTTGATTTGCAGGATTTCCAGTCAAAGACACCAGTGGTTTGTTCAGGAGGCCAGGGCTCGAAACTTGCCAAAAAATAATACTGTATGTTGGCAAATTATGGTAAGCAAACCACAAACCATGAGCAAGGTTTTAATAAACAGATGTAATACAAATAGTATTGTAATAATAGTGGCTCATACATTATAACTCTAAAGAAGATCACCCAAATAATATTATTTTTTAATATTCAAGTTGCTCAAACGGGGCATAGGTTGCATCTAGCAACCTGACTACATGCTGTTTCGAGCCCTGCAAATGCTTGCGAACAATTTGACAGGTACTACAGTCTTCCTCAAATACAACATTTCACAAATGACCATTCATGGATATGTTTTATTTACTGTGTATGAAGCAAAAATCATCATGCATGGAAATCATGCAGAAAGTCCGAAACTGCCCATCTTTCAATTCTTTGTAATTAATAACATTTTTAGAAAAATGTTTCATAACATATGAAATGACATTCAGGCATCGAAATAAGTCGAGAACGGTCGTTCAGGTTACTGGGAAGTTACCACATGTAAGAAAAGTCGAGAACGGTGTTTCGTTCTCGACAAAAATTTCAACGTTAACGGTAGTTTCGTTTCTGAACGTAAACCAGACAATGCATTCCGGTCTTCTGCGTTTTATTTTCTCGTAAGGAATTGCATCGATGTTCGCATGCACTTGTGCAATTGCAAGCAATTATAGTTTATCTGCGTCTAAGCAGCGTCCACTAGATGAATTTACTTCCGCGTTTCGTTGTGCAATTGCAAGCAGTTTCGGCAATCCACGTTTAAGCTTCTGTCGCGGGTCAGGCCCCTGGGTATCCAGAGACCGGACCCGCCACAGACATGCTCGAAACTCAAGTGGTATATGAGCATGTTAATACATATCGGTTTCGGTTTCCGCGTTTAAGCAGCGCCCACTAGATAAATTTACTTCCGGATTCCATTTCTCGTACCGATGTTCGCGCGTACCGATACAATTTCAGAATTATTATTATCTTTCATTGTTGTATGATAAAATACGAGACAATAGAAAACAGAACATTTTTATTTTAATCAATTTATTTATTCAGTTGTTCAGTTATTAAATATGAGTCACCTACTTGTAAAGAATTATATGTAATACATTGGAAAGTGTACCGCCCGTTCCCCCCATTAGTTATCGATCTAAAGAGAGATTTTTTGATGGGGTATATATATCCCTAACCCTAACCCTAACTAATATCATCATGCTACAAAAAAAAAAAAAAAAAAAAAAAGGAAACATTAATAAACTATTATAAATGATGGGGGGAACGGGTGGAGCTCTTGCCCTTTCATATAGTTGTGGTAACCTATGGGTTACCAGGCTATATTTTGTGGTAACCTGTAAATGGGTTACCAGACACAATGCTTATTTCGATGCCTGACATTTAATGTAATGTTCTTTTAAAAATTGGATGTGACAGTGTAGTGATACAGGTGATTTAACTGTGCTTTAAAATGATTTAATATCTAAAAGTGGGTGGACCTTGAAGGCAAGAGAGGGCAAAACACTTTCAACTTTGAAGTTTGAAAAACGTCTGCTACAGTGCAGAAGGATGGTAAAAACGTTCCAACATTACAGGTAGTTAGTAAAATTTCAGTTATAAAATATTTGTTATTATTTACATTTAAAAGGTTTTGACATCTTGTTTATGTAATACATGGAAATAAACGTAAAGTCGTCAACACAATTTTTTTTTTTATGAATGCCAGTGAATCATGATAAAAATAAATTCACAAGTGGCAACTTCAAAAAAGTGATTATTAAAATGGAATTTACCTTCTAAAGAGAAGCCGCTGTCGGGTTTACTTTCAACCATTGTTTACGTCTCTGTTTGTCAGCCCACTGCTAGATGTTTCAAATAATCAATCTCGATAACGGGTTTGACAATCAACTTCCTAAGTGGCAGCCATTGATTCCTTTCGGAACACCTCGGATTTAATTCGGAACTGATATTTCAACAAAGTTCGCCGCTACTATGCCATAATGTTAACTATTGACTAAGTTCCAGTCATTCTTTATGACATTCGGGATTGTTCGGAATATATCGGTTAATTACGGATTACTATGAGTTCAGGCGTTCCAAAAATGAGTCAGAATGTTTTTACAACTAGGCCTTAGTAGTAGTAATATTTTTATATATGTATATCCCATATCAATGCTACAATTATTCTGAAAATTATTTACAAGTTAATGGCGATAAAATTATAGCACATGGGGAGAGGGGTGTGTCGTTTTAACATGGTTACTCGCAATGTTTTCTTACTACTTAGGTCTCACTACACAGATGTCATCTGCCATTGAAACCCATGTTAAACTGCCCAACTTCAAGCGAAGATTGCCCATAGAACGGGTTCTCGTTGGCACTAACAACATACACCATTGCGAACATACATTATATAAGCATTTATTTCCACTCCAAAATTGAGAACATTTCCGTCTCAGTTTTTTGCTATATGACCGCATCTGGCTGTAGTACCGGTCCGAACAGGTGGTTCATTAACCGATTCACTCCGGCTGTCACTTGCGCTATATACCCATGTCCCAAAAGCTCGATGCACAATAATACAAAATGACATGGGCAAAGTACAGCCAGAAGGCTTACCATTAAACATACATATTGTTTTAATTCTTCACCATTTCCTAGAAGTGAATATGTGAACCATAACATGTGTCACAATTAGGAACTATAGTGGAACTCTCACCCGAAGTGATCTGTGTAGTGAGACCTTATTACAAAATAAATAAATAGTTTTTAAAAGTTTATTAAAATTTAAGTCAGTGAGTTTATATTTTGACTGAACAAATTCCAACTTATGAATTATTAGTAATAACTTCAAATTCCTTGATAATTTTTGTAACTCCGAATCATTCGGAAATCGACCGAGGTGTACCGAATGTGTATTTTATGGTATTGCCGAGTATTACCGATTACTGGTTAGCCAGTAGACGGTAACTTAGTCTCTGAGAACAGGATACCAGTTCAGTTTTACGACTGCGCTACCTGTCGACAAAGTAGCAAACCCAAATAAAGCAAATCCTCGTGATGATTATGTTGTAACAGGTACACTAAAAGGTAACCAGTCTTTCACAAACTAGACACGCCTACTTGATGGTTGACTTTTGTTGATGATTTAATCGAAGATTTTTGAATGTAGGCTAATTTGATTTAATTAATAACTTATTTATTTGATAACCCGGAAATAGAGGTTTATGTTTTAAAACATGGGCTTTCAAAAGAATAAATATTAAATGTAGGCAACCTGTAATAAAACAATTTAGCCTAATCTATAATTAGCTGGAGTGTCCTCTAGCCTTTTGTTTAAATAAAAACAGAATAGGCTAGAGTGCACTAGCTAGTTTAATATATCCTTGCGTCATATGTTTTCGTTATGATAAGCAAAAAATTAAAATATAATAAAAACAATACTTCGTACCTGTATACAATCATACTTTACCTTTCTCAAGTCACATTAGTTTATTGTGAAAAACAGTGATAATTTCCCATGAACGCCAAGTTTTCCTCCAAAAAAACCTAGCTGCTAAGTTGCACAGGTGTTTCTGCTATATTTTCACAAACGTCATATGTTTTCGATAGTTTCATTGGCTGTCTATTTGTGTCCTTGTTACGGTAGTGTAGGGTCTATACTCCGTGCAATAATTTACATCAAAATCTTCTTTTGAAAATAAAATCATAAAATGTTTGTAACTTGTAAAAAATATTGAATAATTTTTAGACCAATAAACAGTGTTCACTGAAAACATATTTACATTAGGTTTTCGTCATAGGTTAATGTCTAATCATCTTGTTATACGTATCAACGGCACCAAAATTCAGATTGTCACCTTAAGTACTCTGACAGCAATACAGAACTATGTATTTTCCAAAAAATGTAATTCCACCAAACCACCTTTATTTGTAGTAAATGTAAATGCACATGTAAACATGCCCCCACCAGAATTACCGAAAAGAACTTTGCTGTGAATTACATAAGAGGTAACCCAACCAGCCTTCCATAAATTTTATTGTTTAGTGTAATGATCACATGGTATATCATCTAACTTTGGCAGGTCAGATGTCAGTGTTGCAGACGATAACTTTGCAGGGATTTGTGATAACTGGATTTCGCTATGTGAGGCATTTCATTAGTACCAACATTTTGCATTACGAATAACTGATAACATGCACACTATTTATGGTATTACCGGTATAATTAAAACATAAAGTTGGCAGCTTAACTTGAAGCATTTTTAATATTGAGAGAAAAAACACACTTCGTTGTTTATGTTCAGGCTGATAGTGACGTAATATCTCGCATAATCTCACGATACATGCAGTTACAAACAAAGTATCGAAAACATATGTCGATCGAAATTGTATGATGGTATGATATCTTAAAATATAGATAGTCTTATAACAGTTATGTCCCACATTTTAATCATTTGATATCATAAACTTACCACTGACGTCCCAAAATGCGTTCACCTAACAACAAAAACATGAATATGACTTTTGGGCAATTCCATGTTAAAGTTGACATGGAGTGAAAAAATCAAATCATGTTATTCCTTATATATTAAGATTGTTTTTAATGTAAAATTGTCTGGAGAATCCAAATCTGATAAGTAAAATATTGTAAAATAATTTTTTTGAGGATACTGTCACACTAAAAATATGACATTTCCGTAATACACACTATGAATTTATGTACATGTACATGTAATTGAAGGTAATATTCTTTTTATTAGTGTTTTTGTTTTACCACTAACAAAGTAATACACTTCATAATCCACTTTAATGAACAAAATTATTTTTTTAGATTTAGGGGAAATTAGAAAACAGAATCAGTTTGTAATTCCATTACCAAAAACAAACAAAAAGTTAGACTGTATTATTCATTTATATGTAATCAAGGAATCAACTCATATTCTCTGAGTATATATGTTAATGAACATAATCAGACCCATTTACTTTCAAATTCATACATTATTAGTAAAATTATATAGCTGTATACATATGTAATTCCGTTACCATAGGTTTGTAATTCCGTTACCGTCTTTGGTATATATTGTCAAGAAACACTTTAATATAAACCTACATAGTACTAAAATGCTACACTCTTATCCATATACACCAATACATCAAGTGATGTAACAATAGGAAGATATACAAAATCTTTTTTAAAAATCCATATGGTAATAGTACTAGTAGTGGCTCCAAATGCATTTGCAGAACACCCATAGCAAATATAAATGTCATCCATTAACAATATAGAAATTAAGGAAATCTGATCAACTTTAACCAAACAGTACTACTAAAAAGCTTCATTATGCTGACTAAACTAAAAATATGGCCTGCTGTGAAACAAAAATGGCCTGCTGTAAATAAGACAGCACAACGTGAATGAAGGGTTTGGGACAATGTGTGGAAAATTAGGACCTCTGATGTGTAGTTTAGAGCATTATAAAATTAAAATGTAACAGCATTATGAGCTCGGCCATGGTTATTTCACTTGCAAGATTTAAAAATAGACTTCTTTTCACTTTTTACAGGCCGCTATTTCAAGCCCTGTACATATATAGGGTCCAGAAAGTGGAAATGTAACATAACATATCTACTTGAAGCAAACTTTAATGTTACTTTATCCAAAGGCATTTATTGACTGTACATGTATTTAATAATTTATATTTAAATTACAGGATATCCAGAAAATGGAAAGTATCATTCTAATTACCAACATAATGCTTTTAAATGTATATAATGGGCAAAAAGAAAGCAACCGTTTTATAGTGTTAGGTAATGCTGTCTTTACAAGGAAATCTAATCGAGTAAAATTCTTAAAATGGAAAGATGGCATGTTTGGTTGGCCAAAGAAGAAAATACTGGTGTTTTGAATGTTGTCATGTATGTTACCATAACCTCAGATAGATGAGGAATTTTATTATTAGGCATAATATCTTTCACTTATCGTAATACAATCTAGATGTTTGACGGTCAGTCTATATAATTTTAATTGGCCTGTGTTCCTTTGACCTGGTGTAATTCTCTTTGTTGTTAACAATGTCACTGTTCAATAATTTTTTTCAATTGCTGTCAAACATTTTAAACATTTACTATGTAATATGTACACAGTTTAGCGCTAGTTTAAATCTCCACTCGTATACATGTACGTGTACATGTACATGTTACCGATATTGAAACTAGTTATCATTTGAAATATTAATATGAATGCTTAAAACAAGTATACTGAATTATTATTTAACTTATAAAATTATGCAACATATTTGCAAATCAAATTTAAAGTAAATAAATATTTTTTTTCAAAAGTAAATTCAGAGCGGTAATTCCGTTACCGAACTGTGTAATTCCGTTACCGGCATTCAATGTTGTACAACAAAATTATGAAAAGATAATTTGTAATATAATTTCTATTTTGTTAATCACAAGTCATTAGGTCGTCATTCCATCATGAAGATAAATAATTATTTCATCATACTTCACAGAGTTTGTTGATGTTTTGCGGTGCCCGTAAAAATGGTGTCCGTTTTTACGTAATTCCGTTACCAAACTTTAATTAAGTACTCATGCACTACACCTTGCAGTAGGGAGTCTCACTTCTGCCCATGACAAGCACTAATGCAGTACTAGTGTATTACATAGTTACATCATTATAATAATTTTTCTTATGTGGACTAGCTGAGTTTAATGCCTGAAATATCTCTCCAACTCATAATTCCATTACCGTGGAATTGCCCTTTTATGGAAATACACATTGTTCAGCAAGGATACTGAAACAAAATAGATTGCAAAACGTAAAAAATCAACAATGTGGACGTAAAACAAATCATTCTAGTAAACCAAAGTGAAGCACCCTCCAGTAAACAGTAAAGAGTGCAACATTTCTAATTGTGTTCAGGTGCATGCGTTTGAAAAAAGTATCCTACCATGCATGTGTGGTTCGTCATTTTCCATTTTTATGGCCACTACATGCAAAAATATATGTTTGTTAACTATGTACAGTTGACGAACACTTTGTTTACTTTTTTTTTTTTTTAAAGAAAAATTCAGTTTGGTCTGATCCGCGGTTTACCAACACCCATCGCTAACACTTGATGTCGATACTGATAGGCATTATGTTCATACCAGTGAATAGTTTGTAATTTTTTTTTTTTTTAATGAATAGATTCTTAATTAACACAATTTATACACTCAAAATTATTTGCACTTGTTATGAATGGATTATGAATACTATTCACACTGTAGAGGCACAAAAATATAGCATACCATTTGCAGACGGGGGCCTTGTTGATCTGGCACATGTGATGTCATGTGACACTGAATGTTAATTCATCTTCCTCAATTTTAAGTAATTGTAAAGAATAAACAAAAACGACGTAATAAAATTAATGGCTTTTTTGGTTTGTAAAGTTTTGTATTTAGATACTTACTTGTTTGAACTTTATTCTTAATAAAAATGTTCTAAAACTGTGAAGAAAAACCTCGCAAAGAATGACAAGCAGACAACAACAAATCGGATGTTGATTGTGCAAACCATGCACAAGAAAACAATTGAACAGAATTGAAAGCATAACACAGTTACTGACGTTGACAATATATATTGTTCATAGACCTGTTTCGGTGGTTGCGTTGTTTGTGTGTAACAGTATGTACATTTTAAGATTTCTGACATCACTGACTTTTGCACGGGGAAAGTAAACAAAATGTCTGTCACATTCACAGAAATGTTTGTAAAAATAAAGTTAAAACAAGCAAAGAAAGCAAGATTGAATGTGACCCACTCATAAACATAACACATTTTTTCTATAATTTTCAAAGACTGTAATTTGAAAGAAAACTTAATTTTTAAAAACTATCTCTGTCTGTTCTCCGGTGTACTAGCATCTGGTTATTGAAGTCACATGATTTTCACAGTGTCTGCTGGTAAAACTATCATTACAGATACTTACCAAAAATATATGGTCCTTATATGTTTTAACATACATATCTTCCTGGATATCTGTTTATATATTTATTAAAACTCAGAATGCAGTTTATATTTTTTAACCAAAGAGTTTTACTATTATAATTCATTCATTTGCTCAACTTATAACATGATTGCAAGACATCCAAATTGTTATATTTGTTTTTCTAAAATGTTATCTGTTAGCATTAGTTCTAGAGGACTCCATATTCTAATTTGCCTTAAAATATTTTTTATAAATTATTATAAGTACATGTTTTTTTGAACAACATACATGTTTTAATGAAACAATGAACATTTTTGAGTTGGAAAGGTTTTGCTGGAAGCTATACCACTAAACGTATCACTCACAGTGTTCTAGCTAGCATTAAATAGAGGGGCGTTGCGCCCTGCCCCTGTTTTGTGCCGCCCTGCCGTGTTTGTATCCACACCGCCCCTGATTATCGCCGCCCTGCCCTAATTCATTGTCAAACAAAAATACAAAATCTTGCTTTCCTCTCAAAGCGTGTACATTGTTGTTACGAGTCTGAATTCCCAACTAAAATATGTTTGACAATACATTGTTTGGCCACAGTTGTGAAAGCCGACAGCAGTAACGTTATATGTTTTTTTCGTTTCTATTGTTAGTCGATATGACTGCAGTCTTACAAAGCTTGAATGCAAAGTAATGCTCACACCGTCACGCACATAACCACACACCACCTAGCAAACACCTAGTTGAAAGTAGACCATCATGATAAACTTCGACAGAACGTCAAATGCGAAATTTATTTTGATAAGTAAGTTTTTGAAAGTAATTGTTGCCTTTGCAAATACCCAGACCAAGATACATATAGTTTTAACTGATGTCAGTAGTCCTTATCAATGACACATTGTTTGCATCTTTATAATATGGCACAGAGTAAACAAACTAGCAACACTGGTTATTTGGTCTATGAAGGGATAACTGTGTTTTGTTAAAAGTATGTCTACAAAAGCTATTTAATAAAATCTATCTAGACCTTGACATGCAATAATAGCCATTTTTAAATGCAGTGAGCAACTTGTTACAGATATATCTTTATGTCAATTTTTTAACTTGTTTGTTCTTTTATTTCTTTATTTCTTTTTATTTATTTCTAATCATTCTCTTTTTTTCATTTCTTGATTTCTTTTAGTTATTTCATTTATTTATTTTAAATTACATTTGGGCATGATATTAAATGGTATAAATACTATATATAATAAAAAAAAGAATATGATTTTTTAGGTGATCCAACCTTTTGTAAAACATTTTAATAGTTAAAGTTTGATTATATATAACGACACCACTAGAGCATATTGATTTATTAATAATCGGCTATTGGATGTCAAACATTTGGTAATTTTTGAAATTTAGTCTTAGAGAAAAACCCGCTACTTTTTTCCATTAGTTTCAGCGTTTATATACACCATCCCACAGACAGGATAGCACATACCACGGCACATTCCAGTCGTGTTGCACTGGCTGGAACGATATTTTTTTAATAGTGTCTATATTTAGTACATTAGTACAATAATATTGCATACGGCGATGAATGTACTGTTTCATCAAACATCCAAATTTAAGAATAATAAATTTGGGTTTAGAAATTGATTGTCCCCCTCCGTCCAAAAACGTTTTGTAAATTAAAACCAGCATAGATATTCCTACATATATGATATTTATGAATGTAAAAAATTTGATCATATCCAGCACTTGCCTCCAAAATAAGATTTTTGCGTTAAAAATGCCCTACAATTAAATTAGCACCCTGCCCCATCAAAATCCTAGCTAGAACACTGACTCACCGAAACAGGTTACGTCTACATTTAACAATATTTACTGCTGGTGCATGCTACAGTTTTTGATGCACATGTGGTAAACTTAGATACTTAGTGGCCAGTTTAATGCTCATTTGAAATGCTAATTAAACGGTAGGTATTTTAATAATAACTGTCCGTTTATAAATATATTGATATCCTTTAGAACCGAATGCTTATGCTCACCGAAACTGGTTCACCCATGATATCATCATAAAAGGATTATGAATAGAACCTATATCCCATGAAAGATGCTTTTCAAACAGTTACGTAAATACTGTTGACTTCTTTAAATGAATACTGAATAAAAAGGCCAAATATTTTTTTTTTATCTGTTGATTAGAATTTAATGCATTCATGAAGATGCATCAAAATAGACAGACATTTAGACGGTTATGATTGCCTTTATTCAGAAATAACTATAGCCAAAACACAAAATTGCTGCCTACCACCAGTAAAGCATCAAAAACATTTGCAGAAGATTAGGATGTAATAAAAATGGCCAACATTCATAATTATCACCACATGATGAAAATATACTTACATTTACTTACAGTCTTCATTTGCAATAATATTTCAGGAAAAAAGGACATGTACACATTGATTAAAATTATGTTAAATTAGTTGAATACTAAATACCACTTGGTTGAGAATACCCTCACTGTTGCTCCAATAAAGTCTGGCTGTTATGACCAATTTTTAATAAATGAAATGTTTGTATTTTAGATGTCTTCCCTAGAGATACTGAAATCCGTTTGCTGAAAGAAGCTGAGACTAATGTTTACAGACTCTAGCAATCATAGATGGGCTCTAAGTTTTGACAATGTTGCCTATTTGGCTCATACTTGCAATTACTGTGCCTGTGGTGGTTGTCATTGCACTTCTGGGATGCCTTCAATGTTTGAAGGGGAAACCTGCTTTTAAGGTAAGACATATCGCTTAAAGGTACATATGGGCCGAATTTACGAGGCCTGTTTTTCTTAAATGCAGATATTTAAGCATTGAAAATGTTTGTAGTTACATGCAAGTAAGACATGAACAGGCTTTGTAAATTCAGCCTATAAAATACTTTGCTTTCAAAAGGAAGTTTTTTTGTGCAAAATTTTTTTGACGATAGATATACAGCTTAAAGGACTATATATATACAGCTTAAAGGTACTTAACTTTCAAAAGGTCTTTTGTTCAACAAAATTGACGATGGTTTGAATTAAATAATCTACTCGCAAATCCATATGAAATTTTAAATGGGTGTAATAGAACCCGTTAGCATATTCAGTGCCTTATCTTTGCGCAAGACTGATTCCGAAAGAAATTATGATAAGAGTTGTGGGGGTATGCAGCCATGACTTATCATTAGGTGCTTTGTCTACAGAGAGCTGATCATGACCATGATATATGGTTTCAACTAGGTGGACTTCCACGTTTTAGTGCATGTCAATACTAGTGCCAAAAACCTTTCTACTGCTTATATAAACAAAGGGACGTCTGAATGTGCATGTGGATATGCATAGAATAATAATTCAAGCAAAAAACCTTTTAATATTTTATAGAAATATTGTTCAAATTAATTTGTGGGTGAAATACCGTAAAGACCTATTAGCAAAATGTGTTGATCATTTTCAGATATTTCATTTGCAGACATTACATTTTCTTAATTTATGAAGTATGTAGTGCATGTACATGTTGGTATCTTCAGATTAGAATTACTTTATAAAGAATTTTAAATTAAAATAATTAGGAATATACAGTAACAGGACAGATCTAGGAAATTTGGGGGCAGGGGGCCTAAGGGGGAAAGGAGCATATGGACCAACTCGTGAAAAGGGCAAGCTAAACATTTTTTTGAAAGCTTGAAAATAAAGGCACTTGGCAGGCAACTGAGAATTGAAACTTTGCGTAAACCATGTTTGGGTTACACAAAAACAAATTCAGGTAACTCATTTTATTTTTAGATAATCCATAATGAACATTATGATGTCAAAGTTCAATGTGCAAATGAAAAATGGGTTACACAAACTATACTTATGCGAGTGGCGTGCGAACAAAACTATCACTTTCGCAATTTTCAGTCCTGCTTGAATATATTTAAGGGGGTCACTGGTCACCCCTTGGATCTGCGTCTGTATGGTATTCACCGTTTGAGACTTGCTATTTTGGGAATCTTAAGTACCGAATATTGCTGTGTCTTAGCTGACTCATTAAGTCTCTAAATACCATCCTGGGACAAGGTGTAGGCCAGTACATGGTGTCACAAAAGCAATTCTAAGAAAACACTAGGAATAATAACATGTATGTAAACGCAACACCAACCAAAACCCATCTGCCAGCGTTCTGTTATGTAATTTAGAATAATTAAATTTCCATTACATTCATTACAACATAACGTCATCCCATTGGTCCAGACGTAGCAACGGGAGTTTGCTCATTGCTCGATGAACGTAAAAATTACGTCGTCAGAGAATGTCATTGCTGATGACATCATTTTATATGGGTCTTACTCAGCATTATTGTTTATGGAGCAAAAATAATTCAAAATAAAGTATGATGTTATAGTGTTATTATTAGCTAGTATGATTCAATTTAATGATAAGTATTGTCTGTTATTTCTTTTATGTATGAACAAAAAAAGTATTTGTAAACGTATGTGAGAATAGCTTCGCCGATTCACACAGTTTGCAGATGATTTGTTTGTTCCTACCTCGGTAAACTTAAAAGAAATAACAGACAATCCTTCATTAATTAGTATTGTGTTATTCTGAATGTCTTATTTCACTATCCTATGTGCAGCACTTCCACAACAATGAGGAATATACGACAGAAGCCAGAAGTAACCCAGGCTATTCTGCCGACGTTGACAGCTCAGAACACAGTACATCCAACTCGACGGAAATACAAATTGACCCACTGCCCGATATCCTTACACAGGCTTCGTCAAGGAAACCAAGGATAGGCTGTGTGGAGAAAAGCAAGCAGGACGCAACTCTCAAATTGATTGGTTGGTTTCAGTTTTAAATTAATTGGTTGGCTTCAGTTTTAAATTGATTGGTTGGTTTCAGTTTTAAATTGATTGGTTGGTTTTAGTTTTAACTTGATTGGTTGGTTTCACATTTATAAAAATCCAGTAAACCATATAACAGAGGAAAATGTATAATTATATATGTTTTTCACGTTAAAATAATCATCATTTTGTAAATGTAGACATGTTTTTTTATTTTAGCAACGAATCGGCCTTTTCCTCGCCGACAGCTGACATACCTGAAAGAAATAGGATCAGGATGGTTTGGCCAGGTAAGATATTATGTTGGTAAAAAAAAAAAGACAATGGAGTTTAATAATTCAGAATTCATAAGCAGGCTATAATGGAAGCTTTTTATTTTTTTTAAATTTATTTATTTTTATTTATATTTTGGTAACTACTGTGATATAGGTTTCCCATATTTTGTTTTATTTGGTAAAAAAATGAAATGCATTTTAAAAAATGCCCATATTGTTCTTTGTTAATTGAAATATACACAACGTTTTGAACTCAGTTTCATGACAAAATGGGAATAATTTTTTGAGGTTTGTCTCCTCATTTCCTGGTGACAAAGAGGTCCTACTGTAGATAAATATACTCTTCAAAAAAAATAGAGGAACTCTAATAAGAATTTACAGTTGCCAAAATTGTACGGTATATTAGCTGTGGGGAATGGTTATATGATAATAGTGAATTAATTGGGCAAACATTACAACCGGTAGTTCAGTATTACAGTAGGTTTTGTGACCACCAAAGATCTTGAAAGACGATTGGGGTCAGAAGTGAAATTTGAAAGTTGATGTTTTTTTATCAGTAAATTGCAAAATCAAACAATAAAAATTACTTAAAACAAAACAATAACAACTGTGTGATCAACAGAATGAAAAAGATTGACAGAAATAATGTTCCACAGTGATTAATGGATCTTCCTGGAAATTGTCAAAATCGAGAATGAAACCCCACGTATGTGTACGTGATGCTGCGTGATGCATGTGCAAACTATGGAATGTGTTTCAGTGTGTTGATAAACAGACCTGAACATTCTTTACTAGGATGTCTGTGATCAAAATGTATGTTCGGTCTAATAGTTGATATTAACATTAATATTTCAGGTTCCCCTACTTTTTTTTAAGAGTATACATATGTGGGTGAATAAAGTGGCATGTATATCTCAAAACAGTTGTATTTAATGTGCATTTAATCTACTGACTACTGCAGGCGAGATACCTTGCCCAACGTCACGCTAGTCGACATACTGTACACTATACAGTGTATTCCCCAATTCATATTTCCCGCTGTTTTGCACACAGCACTCATCAGAAATAGAAATTTAATTCAGGGAACAGTTTACTTGACAGCATGCTAGATTTTGTTTTTCGTTTTTGGCAAGTATTTTCGCTTGCCAACAATGGCGGCAGGTCGCGGTCATTTTCAGGGATCGATAGCTGATTGTGACAACTAATTTGATAATAAATTTTATCGTTTTACCAACAATGAAAATCACCAAATATTGGGATATGAATCGTAGTTAATTTTTTAAAAATAAATTCTGGTCAGAAAACCACTGTTATCGGGAATAATGAACATAAATACTGGACACCTGGCCACACATGCCCGTAAGTAGCTGTGACTTTTTCTAAAATAATTTTTTTAATTTTAATAGATATTAACTGATCTATGAGCTTTATTTCATATGTTTATAAAACATTTAAGAGAATATATGTGAATAAAAATAAAAAAACTTACCCACTCAACGAGTGTTTTTTCAAAAATTAATCCAAGACTCATAAGGTCATTATTCAAGATATAATTATTGCATTTGATGTATTTCTGAATAAAAACAAATTGCTTTGCAATCTTTGTCAATTTGTCAGGCTGCCTACCTAACCAATAGGTTAGGAAAGAAAATCAGTTCAGTTCCATATTTATTTATTTTGAAACTTAACAAATACAGACCGCGTCCCCCCATCACTTCTCCAGAGACTAGTTTAAGGAGAGTAATTTTTAGCTCCCCTGAGCTTGTAAATTGATATGGTATCCATATGGTAATATCTTAAAAGGCTCCACATAATCTAAATAAAGAGAGAAGGTAATCACTCACCTCAGTGTTTGTTCATGTCCAGTTCTGAAATATGAATTCATTAAAGCTGGTTGGTGTCAGTGGTGTAGTATGGGCCGGGCATCCTGGGCCGTTACCCCGGGTGCAAAATTTTGGACTGGTGGAAGGGACTCGGGGGGGGGGGGGGGGGGGGGGGATGCTAACGGTCAACTGGTTAGAGGGCGCAATACTTGCCTTGCCCCGGGCACTGACAACCCACGCTACGCCACTGGTTGGTGTGACCACATAGTGATTGGCTGCCATTGTACAGGCATATGATGATTGTTTTATGATCAATGTCGACAGAGTTCTGTTACAGGAGTTGTTCACTTTCATAGACCTGTATGAATTCAAGTGAGCTAGCCAAAGAAGCAAAACATGCATGCTGCTTCTAGATGACTTAGTCATGTTTTAATTATCATACACATTTGTAAATCTTTTCTTTCAATAGAACAGCATCATGTTCAAGACATAATCTGAGCATACAGTTAAATCTAAAACCTTTGACCTTTTCTGACATTTGTTTGAAAACTAAAGGGGAGATAACCGAATAATGATTTTCAACTTTTTGTGTGAACATTTGTTATACTCTGTTTTTATAATTTGATTTACCTTTTGTTTTTGGTACATGGTTTACCTTTTTAATAATGTTGTAATATTTTGTTTAGATTATAGAGTCGGATGCAGAGCACATAACATCAGGGATAGCTCGAAGTCGTGTTGTCGTCAAAATGATGAAGGATGATGCATCAAAGTCAGAACAGAAAATATTTCACGAAGATGTTGCACCTTTTAGGTAACTGATAAGGGTGCATATGTGAATGGCAATAGCTTTCTTCAGAATGCATTAGCAATAAAACAAATAAGCGTAATTTTTCACTAGTCCACCGGATAAGTATATCTAGAAATCTGCTTGTCCAACAATATTTTCACTTGTCCAAATAAGTTGTAAATTTTATTCAAGTGAAAGGACAATTTGTTTTATTAATGCTCTAAATGAAACAGTATTATAAATTTATACTGGTCTACTGGACAACCATTAAGACACTGCTTTTATATCAGGACAAATGGACAAGTTCTTATTTTGAATGCTAATTAGAGAAAAAACTTAAATTGCTTTGAAAATGGCATAAAAACTTAAATTTTTATTTCTGTTTGAATAACTGAATAATAAGTATTTTTATAGATAAAAAAAAAAAAGTACCACAAGTGAATTAAGGTTTAATAAACTTGTGTAAATTGTAGTAAAGTATGTTCGTCAGCAAATCTTACTCTACCACTATTCTACTTGAAGGACTTATTAGAATTGTTACCCCAGTCAGTGCACCACGACTGGTATACTAAAGGCTATGGCATGAGATATCCTGTCTGTGGGATGATGCATATAAAAGATCCCTTGCTACTAATGGAAAAATGTTGCAGGTTTCCTCTCCGAGACTAAAAAATTACCAAATGTTTGACATTCAGTAGCCGATGATTAGTAAATCAATGTGCTCTAGTGGTGTTGTTAAACAAAACAAACTTTTACTAGAATTGGCACTCATGACTAATTATTTCATTTCAGAGAGTTGGATCATATTAATGTTCTGCGATTGTTGGGCCAGTGCACCGAAACAAACCCAATTCTCGTCATTTTGGAGCATGCTCAAATGGTAAGACTTGGTTCAAATCAAGCGTTCAATATTTAAAGCATTTATATTTATTTCCCATGAGTATTTAAGAGTGTATACTTGCTTCAAAAGTCTTCTGTAAAGTTTAATTCTGTTGACATGAATTTTCAGTTTCCTGTATTCTATTTATCATGTAGTTTATATGACTAAAGGGCATTCTCATTATGCGATTAGTTGCACCGACTTGTGGCATGCGATTTAATCGATGTTTCAAAACAACTAAATCAGACCGGCATTAGTCATATACACATACAATTAGAGTCGCCACAACAAATCGCATGCGACATGTCTGTGTAGCTAATCACATAATGAGAACACCTCTTTAGTAGATTGGTGTGTACAGGTTAGACTTATTTCAGAATCCTTAATACATATATAACATTTTGAAATCTCTGTTTAAATCATGTGTTAGTTTTGTTTGTTTTTAACTCGGTCACAGTGAAGGTAATCTGTGTTGTAGGGTGACCTCAAGACCTACTTGAAGAAGCAGAAACTGGACCAAAGCAACTTACAGCATCCCCGACTTCTTAAATTTGCCATCGATGCTGCAAGTGGATTGGCTTGTCTGCATCGCCATGGTTACATACACCAGTAAGATTTTAGTTTTTAGATTAATTTTTAATCAGTGGCAAGTATGGTGGTCTTATTTATTTAATGTGACATTCAAAGTTAGGTATACATTGGCAGAAGCATACATCTTTGAAATGATTTTTCTAATTTGCTTTATTGCAGTGATTTTTATTTCTGCTGATTTGCTTTATTGCAGTGATTTTGCAGCAAGATCTTGTCTTGTATTTGCTGACCTCACAGTCAAAGTTGGGGACTTCGGAATCACAGAGGAACTCTTTCCGGTTTGTAGTCTCTTAATGTGTATTCTGCTTTATATACATGGGTCAAACACTTGCTTCAGATACAGTGTAATACATAGTGTTCAGCTGTTGTTAATTTGCATCAGTGTACGCATGGACTAAGCCATCAAACTGCAGAATTACTCACCCAATATATATACAGTCGAGCACCGTTGTGTCGATATCGTGGGGACCGCACATAAATATCGAGTTAACCAAATATCGACTCAAATGTTCAGTCAAGTATGTAAATAAAAAATGTACAAACAAAAGATGTCAAATTTAAAAATGAAATATGATTTATTTGTTTAAATCAAATCAAGAATTTCATTTAATTTCACAATAACATAATGTAACACAAAGAAAAATGTTCTGAAATTAATAATAACAAAGTAATCAATCAATAAACCAATCAATAATACCGATGTGCGCAAGCTTACTGAATCTGTTAAAAAGTTTTTATAAATTGTGGAATTAAAATGACTGGATATGGAGACAATTAAAATTTTTTTTTTTACTAAATAAAGTTTAACATATTATAATAAAAGAAAGAAATGTTTTATTTAACGACGCACTCAACACATCTTAATTACGGTTATATGACGTCGGACATATGATTTAGGACCACACAGATATTGAGAGAGGAAACCCGCTGTCGCCACTTCATGGGCTACTCTTTCCGATTAGCAGCAAGGGATCTTTTATATGCACCATCCCACAGGCAGGATAGCACATACCACGACCTTTGATATACCAGTCGTGGTGCACTGGCTGTGACGAGAAATAGCCCAATGGGCCCACTGACGGGGATCGATCCCAGACCGACCGCGCATCGAGTGAGTGCTGTACCACTGAGTTACGTCCCGCCCCTTATTATAATAAAGGATTAAGAACAAAATACAATTATACAAACTGGAAGAACAAATAACAATCACAACTATCACAACACTTAATTCACAAAGTCTGTTAATAATGTCTGTCGCGCATTAGAACAAGGTATGAAAGCTACTGAGCTTAGAAAGTTTGTTAAGTCCCCAATAGCACGGACGGGATTTCCATTGGAATCTCTGCTGTCCACAGATCGAGTTAATAACTCCAGTGCCTCTGTTGCTGACATCAACGACGGCGGGGGAAGATCGGCAGTGTCGTCATTTTCCGTATCACTCTCAGGCTCTGGTACTCTACAACAGGGGTCCGGACAGCCAACACCTCTTCAACAATGCTGTCGTCGGACATGGGAGCACAGGCTGTCATCGGCACGTGCATATTCCATTAAAGTCACACCGTTGGTTACTAGGTGTGACAAGGGAACATTGTTGTCGGGGTCACTTTCATACTCGGATCGGCCGACTCAGTTGTATTAATGAAGCCTGCATGGCGGAAATAGTGGTTAATTGTCCCTACTGATACATTATCCCACGCAAGTTTTAAAAATCGGAGGGCATCCAAAACCGAAAGTTTAACTTCAGTTTTTTTTTGTGTCTTACAATAATATGTTTTCAATAGTGCACTTTTAGATTTTGAATAATACCCTGATCCATTGGTTGAGTATGACTCGTGGTGTTCGGGGGGAGAAATATCAGTTCTACATTGGTAAGACCAGTGACACGAGGGTGGGCAGGGCAGTTATCAACAATCATTGTGATTTTTTATCCTTGTCTAGGAAATATTTTGTCAATTTTAAAAAGCTTATCTTTAAAAATATCAGACGTCATCCATGCTTTCTTGTTGGCCAGGTACTAAGTGGGTAGTGATTTGACATTTTTAAAACAACGTGGCTTTTGTGATTTGCCAATAATCAAAAGTGGGAGCTTATCCGTGCCAGACATGTTAGCAGTTACTAGAGCGGTAATGTGATCTTTACTGCATTTGCCACCGTGACATTTCACACCCCTAAACTCTAAGGTTTTGTCTGGCATTAGTTTAAAGAAAATGCCTGTCTCGTCGGCATTGTAGATGTCGTCCTCACTGTAAGACATGAGTACTGTTTGCAAAGCCTGTTTCCAGTTATTCATAGCATCTGATCGATTGTTAACGGAGTTCACCTGACCACAGACTTTTTTAAAAGTTATGTCGTGACTTTCTTTAAACCTATCCAACCACCCAGTCGAACAAGTAAAATCATATCTACCCAATTTCTTTGCTAATTCTTCTGCTTTAACCATTATGTGAGCCCCAGAATTGCAACATTGCTGTCCCTAGCTAATTTGAACCATTTTAATACAGCTTCGTCTACATCTTCAAACTTTGCTGTTCTCATTCTTTTTCTAGATGGAGAAAAGGATGAAATTGCAATAGCCCCTTTAATTTTATCAGAATGTTTTAACCATGTAGACAAAGTATTTTGAGGAATGCCAAATTTTGTTTCAATGGATTTTACCGTCAACTTACGTTTCTTTGGAGCATTATCTGATCCAGTTTTCCCCCCAGATAAGCCAGGTCCTTCACTAGATTGCTCAGACATGATGCTCTGGTGAAGTGACCAACGGTCCACTTTGCTTAAATGGGATAGGTGTCATTAAAGAAACACCGACACCGCTTCTTTGTTAATTAACAAACAAATAACCGACCACCACAAATTAATCCTACTTTAATCCGAGTCCATTTTACCAGTCCTCAATTTATGAAAGCCATAAGTTACGTGACTTGCTGCATTCTGTAACAATCATTTCATCTGCTCGATTACCGCGTTTAATTTTAAGATCGGTGAGGCCATTTATTACCTTGATTACTGTTTTAGATAACTTCACTCATTGATCTCACATGTGAACAGTAATTACAAATCATATCTGTTTACAGTGGAATGTCGGCAATGGTTTGGTTACATGCCCAAAATACCGTCAGAGCGTTAATTATAGGTCGTGCAATTTATACTTACCCTTTTAAACATTTTATTTATTTTAACAAATAATTTTACTATCAACACATCGAGGCACTTTTGTACATAAAAGTTTAATTAGGGACCAAAAAATATATCGACACAAACGTAATATTGACTCAATTGTATCGACTCAACAGAGTAAAAAACATGATATTTAATACACGTTTCGGCCAGGACCGACACAAATAATATATCGACTCAAACAAGATCAACACAACGGTGCTCGACTATATATATATTATTAATTTGCATATAAACTGAACTTTTTTTCTTCTTTTTACGTGAAGCCAAAATGAAATCATTGATAAAAAAACATGTTTAGTGAGTATCGAGTGAGTTTATTACAACTTAATACTGAAGTAGGCATGGATTTAAGCAGGGTCCTTAAGGCCTTGCCCCTCAAACACCCCTTATTTTTGATCATGTAATTAATTTTTTCTATGCACTGTCTTGCATATCAACACCACCGAATCACATTTTTTACATTAATGTTACAGAACACCCATTCAATTGAAAAACTCTTACATCCACCCACATATCAGCATGCAAGACAATGTTTTTTTTAAAACTTTTCTTTGTCTATTCCTATCATTATTAAAAAAACAATTCTGTTTGTTTTTACAGGAAGACTACTACTCAAGTCGCAAGGAACTTCTCCCTGTGCGCTGGATGGCTCCCGAGTCACTGAGTCACCAGGCAGATGGCTGGCAGACGGCTGTCATCACTAAAGAAGCTAACATCTGGTGAGTCATGTGTGCCCACGATTGACTTGGCTACAGATTTTCAAAGTTATCTTAGCATTACTGTAGTCATAAAATACGTACTATCGCGATTGTAACTTTTTTCAACCTGTTCCATGATGTGTCATAGCTTACTTTCATCAAACATTCCAGAAATACTATTCTTTTCTATTATGATAACATTAATTTTGGTTTGAATATTAGAAGCTCACTGACACATCAATGTTTCCCCTAGGGGATGGAAGGACCCCGCACCGACCCTGTGAATTTCTTTACCGGGACCGTAAAAATTGTAACCATTAAAAAAAAGGGACGAGTTCACTTCTGTGATTAATTCGTCGATATTATAAAAAAATTTAAAATGGAAATGCTAGTAGTCCTAAATATACTAGTATTCCACAAATATGTACATTGTTAGAGCCCGGTGGCCAGTGAGGGGAAAACAAATAAACCATCATGATGATGATTGAATGAAGAAAAAAAAAATTTCAACCAACATCTATCATATGTTAAAAGGAAAACGGATCTACAAGTCAATACTTTCGATTTCCTTTCACATGCAACAGTTCACTAATGAATATATGGTCACCAGTAATCTATGCCCCATCCCTGAAATGAATATACTTACAGATGTAATTTTATTAAAGTCCAAGTTAACAAAATGTTGCAGTCGCAGTCAAGTGACTGGTACCCAAACAGCTGTTACTCTAACACAGTGCAGGCGTAACAAAATAAATGGTGACCAGTCTCGTCAGATCAGGGTTTTTTTTTTAAAGGTTGCACATAACCATATTGTTTTACGAACTTCCAAATGTTTTTTTGGTTTGGTCTGTTTTTGTTTTTGTGTTGTTATTTTTTAAATTATATTTAAACATTACATAATTAAATTTGCAAAACTTGAAAGAAATTATTTTTTAAGTGCACATTATATGATGAATTAACACAAATGTAAAAATGTACCTACATATATAAAAAAAAATATTTACTTTCTTTTATTTGTTTTATCAGTCACTGAGTGATTACAATTTAGCAGGTGAATTTTTTTATCATGACCAGTACATTTTTTTTATCAAATGGTAATTTTTTTTTTAATTCTATAAGTAGAACCCCTGATATACATACAGAAGTAGGGTTAATGAATATTCAATCATGGATAATTAATTTTTAAAATCACCAATCCCATGGTTAGTGGATTGTTTAAAATTGTAGAAGACCTGGGTTTTACTTTTAGATAAATAGATAGATAACAAATAATACGTATTACAATCAGTAATTCAGTAATATGTATTATCTGTTTATGCTTAGTCTAATACTTTTATACTTCTTTTTCAAATTATTGTTTTGACATTATGCAAATATTTAATAATAATAAACATTATTATTAAAATCTATCTTAAAATATTTTCTTCTATGAGTGTACAATGACTGAAAAAAAAAAGAAGCATTACTGGAAATTAAAAAAAAAACATTACTGGAGAGCATGCCCCCGAACTCCCTAGCATTTTCACACCCTTTGGGGGCTCAGTTAACGTCAAACTATTTTGCCAAGCCTCTGAACAAAAATCCTGGGGGAAACACTGCATATTTTCCAAAATTCGGCATTGTTTACATTTTGTGTTGTCATTATTATTTTTTTCGCTCACCTTTAAAACATTACCATTCAGCAGAACTTACATTATCATATTATTTGTACTATTATTATATTGTATTATTTATATTTATTATGTTGTTCTCGGGGAACATTTTGTTCAGTATCGCATCATGATTCTCTACTCAAGTTTCAGAGATCGCTACAAGATCGCTACACAATTTTACAACATTTCACAGTAGTTGCTAATCAATTTTCAATTAACTAGAAATATTGTTACTCAAGATTTTGAAAACACAATGTTCCCTGGTTCTTATCAACATTGCCCATTGTGCTCTTTCTTGCTCCAGCCAGTATACCTTGACTGGTATATTAAAGGCTATGGTATGTACTATCATGTCTGTGGGATGGTGCATATAAAAGATCCCTTGCTACCAATGGACAAATTTAGAAGTTTTCTCTCTAAGAATACAAAATCAAAATTACCAAATGTTTGACATCCAAGAGCCGAGGATTAAATAAATCAATGTGGCTTTGTGGTGTTGTTAAAGAAAAAACAAATGTTTTACTTTGTATTGTTACAGGTCGTTTGGTGTTTTACTGTGGGAGGTCCTGACGTTTGCCTCTCAGCCGTACACTGACTTGACGGACGAGTTGGTTCTACAGCTGGTGGTGGAGGACAAGGTCATCAAGCTGAACAAACCGGACCTCGAGATCGCTTTTATAAATAGGCTGTAAGTTAATGTGGTCGTCTCTTTTGAAATGATAGGCTGTAAGTTAATATGGTCGTCTCTTTAGAAATGATAGGCTGTAAGTTAATATGGTCGTGTCTTTAGAAATGATGAGCTGCAAGTTAATATGGTCAACTCTTTAGAAATGATAGGCTGTAATTTAATATGGTCGTGTCTTTAGAAACGATAGGCTGTAAGTTAATATGGTCGTGTCTTTAGAAATGATAAGCTGCAAGTTAATATGGTCAACTCTTTAGAAATGATACGCTGTAATTTAATATGGTCGTGTCTTTAGAAACGATAGGCTGCAAGTTAATATGGTCGACTCTTTAGAAACAATTAGACTGTAAGTTAATATGGTCATGTCTTTAGAAACGATAGGCTGTAAGTTAATATGGTCATGTTTTTAGAAACGATGAGCTGCAAGTTAATATGGTCAACTCTTTAGAAATGATAGGCTGTAATTTAATATGGTCGTGTCTTTAGAAACGATAGGCTGTAAGTTAATATGGTCGTGTCTTTAGAAATGATAAGCTGCAAGTTAATATGGTCAACTCTTTAGAAATGATAGGCTGTAATTTAATATGGTCGTGTCTTTAGAAACGATAGGCTGTAAGTTAATATGGTCGTGTCTTTAGAAATGATAAGCTGCAAGTTAATATGGTCGACTCTTTAGAAACAATTAGACTGTAAGTTAATATGGTCATGTCTTTAGAAACGATAGGCTGTAAGTTAATATGGTCATATTTTTAGAAACGATGAGCTGCAAGTTAATATGGTCAACTCTTTAGGAATTATTAGACAGTTTTTATAGTGTTTTAAAAAAAAAATGTTTTATTAATTTGTTCAACAAAGAGATTTGTTTTAGCTTCAAATAATTTTGAACAAGCAAATCATTCTAATGTCTTCTTCCAACTATTTTTAATGAAGGTAACTCCTTTTAGACGTAAAATAAATTTATTAATATATTCAGTTAAATTAATTCAGATGTAGATTCTCATCCTTCAAAGTATATAAATATAGATATATACAGATATAATGTTTATATCATATGTATGATTTTAAGTGTTATTTGAACTCATGATGTGTCAGTTACTGTGGGAAATACCAAATAGCACTTGTGAATACATGGGGCAGGACATAGCATAGTGGTAAAGCATTCGCTTGATGCGCAGTCAGCCTGGGATCAATCCCCGTCAGTGGGCTCATTGGGTTATTTCTCGCTCCAGCCAGTGCACCACGACTGGTATATCAAAGGTTGTGGTATGTGTTATCCTGTCTGTGGGATGGTGCATATAAAAGATCCCTTGCTGCTAATCGTAAAGAGTAGCCCATAAAATGACAACAGCAGGTTTTCTCTCTCAGTATCTGTGTGGTCCTTAACCATATGTCCAATGCCATATAACTAAATAAAATGTATGGAATGCGTTGTAAAACATTTTTCTTTCTTTCCCTCCTTGTTAATACATGTGTATTGTCAAGAAAATTGTCTTGGCTGCAGGTTCATGAAGGTTACATCATGCTAGTTAAGTATACATATAATTATTTTGACATCACAGTTTAAAATCTGTTTTTAGATACGAAGTTATGCAGTTTTGCTGGTTGAACCCCGGCCAACGACCGACAGTGACTGAGGCCCATGCTCTGTTGGAACACCTTTTCACCAAGCTAGCCACTCCGCAGTCAGTGGACTCTGTGTTTGAGGACAAGTGGAACAGCATCATACCGTCTGAAGCAAGGGTTGTCACAGTTACCGATGGTCGGGCCAAATCTCGTCAGACCAGAACCGACAGCTTTGACACAGACTTTGTTCTTGCTAAAGACAATGTGATTGTGTCCGTGGAAAGCACTGATGTTCCTCAAGGGAAGAAACCCGACTTCCGGTCATTGCTACAGGATGTATCACGAATTTCTGCACCAGAAAGTCAGGACGTTGATATTGAAACACTGTCTGTCAGTGTGGTGAATGGACAGCATGTAGCCGTTGATATGCCGTTGTCAGATTTTGATCAGATTGCCTTGCCTTCCAAAACTCTGCTGCCTGAACATTTGACTAGCACACCAGTAGAAAAGCCACCACCGAGAAAATCCCAACAACCGAAAATACCTCACAATGATGCTTCCGGTTTGAACAAAGTGAAGTCACTTAACTTTGACGCGTCTGAAAGTAGCTTGATGACAGACTCAAAACGAAAATCGCCTGATCCCGAAAGTGAGACGGGTACCACTGAGAATACTCAGTATCATACTGCTACCAGTTTGGTAGACATCTCAAGTTCTACACAGTATGCAGATAGCGACTTCGGTGAAATGGTGGGTGTGGAAAACATGACAGATTCGTTTCCCCAGCAGGAGAGCACCCTGTTGATTGATGATCGAGTGGTGTCCCACCAGAATACGTCTGCTAAGTCTGAGGACTTTAGAGCAGACACCAGTATAGAGGACTCATTTGTTAGTGTTCCAAACACTCTTAATATAACAAATGCTGACTCATCTCCAGAATCGGAGCAGTCAACTCCAGAAATTTTAGTTCCTGCTGATGAAACATCCGTGGTTTCGAAAGAATCGACAATATCTGAACACCTTTCAGGCTTTGAAAGTAACTCAGAGATAAAATCAGTGGATGAAGTTGATGATAAAATACTCAGTGCTGAAGACACTGTAAAGTCTGAACCCACTGCTAAAGACATTCCCAGTGCTCTCGAGCATAATGATGCATTTGGAGATTTCGTTTTTGAACCACCCATTGATAACAAAGCAAACATGACATCAGAAGAGCAGCTTCCCCCAGTAGTTTCCAATGGTGGTGGTCAGGATGCTAGTGTAACAGAGAGAAATGTTTTAGTTTTGTCTGCTACACCTGAACCTAGCTTAATCGATTCAAGAGCTGAAAATGTCAATTCATCTGTTAGCATGTCTGATGAACTGAAAGTGGACTCACTGACTGATAGTGATCCCATGGCAAGCATGGAAGGTTCTGAAGACGAGCCCATGGTCAAAGGAGCTGTGCTGTCTCCTGATGTGAAGGTAGGTACTTGTGTTGATTATGTTAGTGAGGATGAGGATGAGGAGGAAAGTAGGTCTCCTTCCTTGTCTGATTCCGAGGACGATTCTTCTTCTTCATCTTCATCTTCATCAGACAGCGGCAAGTCTTATATCTGTGATAATGAGGATCATCTCAGTTCTGAGCTTGTGAATGGAGATGTGTGTGTTAGTAGTGATACATCTTGTCATGAGGATGCTGATCGCGATGATGATGATAATGATTACGACGACGACGATGATGATGATTTTCACGAGGACAAACCTGATGACGGAGACCTTGAACTTGTCAGTGAGATGTACCTCTCAAAAGGCGTCGTGTCTCCACAGGCCTTTGAGCGATCACTCCTACCCCTGGAAACCATTCCTGAAGACGTGCAGACGGTGTCGGACACCAGCTCTATGGAGACCAAGTTCGACGACGTGTTCTCGGCACAGGACAATTTTGAGTGGGATGACTTTATGGGCGAAGAGCTCGTGGGGAAAGACAGACTATGTGACAGCTCCCCAAAAGCCAGTCTGGACATGTCTGACTGGCGGCTTGATTCATCCAGCTTGCATAGCAACTCCAGTCTGAGGAAGCTGTCGGAAGACCGGAGAGGCTACATGGGGTCGGATCCCGGGAGCTCGAGCACCGTGGACAGTATGCAATCCTCGCTGTCTGACATGGAGGTAAAGAATCGTAGGTTACGGACCAAGCGGCCGTACGTGGCCGAACTGCTGACTAATCGCTATTCCATACCCTCGTATACTCACGTTAGTGGCGACTCAAACCAGTTTTACTCACTCCTTGAAGGTTTAGACATAGATAACGACTCACCTCCCAGTGATGGTAACGGTGGGGTGTCGGTCCCTTCGGGTGTCACAGTTACACAGCCACCCGACCTCACTTCCTCCAGTCCTGTGCATGACAATGTTACGGATATATTTACGGGATGACATATATTGGACTAACAGCAAGGTATGACTGTATATAAGTATTTTACTGGTTTATCTGTATCTTGCATGAAGTTTTGTATTTCTGTTGCTTGATCTCGTTTCGGTGTTGTCAGTACACTGGTGGCAGAAGTTGGGTTAGCTAACATTCGTTGCACAGGGCTGTCTGGGGTATTTTAATTTCACCTGTTTTAGAATGGTCTTGGCATGCAGTTGTTTTGTTTTGAGTATCTCTATTATTACCATTTTTTAATTTTGGTTGAATTGAAACAATGTTTTTGAAAAATTGGTTTTAAGTCATAGGATGTGATAAAGCATATAAACTAAATATATACAGTATAAGATAATATATAGGGGGAGGGTTTAAAATAAAAAATAAAACAATGTTTTAAAATCTATGAATAAGTAAAATAGATTGGCAAACAGATTGTAGGTGTTAAATGCTTCTCCACCTGTATTCCAATGTACATTTATTGTATCTTGAAGAATTATTTCTGCTGTAGATAACAACACATGAACTCGATATTAGTTAATTAATCATTAATAAGTCCAACGTTAGATTCATTTTTGCTGTTAACCATTTTAATTCACTGACAGATGTCTCATCAGTATTTATGTTAAAAGCTCACTAAACATGTTGCATTCATACTAATCGGGGCTAACCAATATAACATCAGAGTTCTTAACTTGTTATTTGTTTGTACACCTAGATAGTTGTTAATGAACAAATATCATTGCCTGTTTTGTCTCCTTGTGTGTTTCTTGTTGTATTTATTACTGCAATTTGCATCATCTGCTTAGTACTTTTCATTTCGTTTCATCAAGAAAACAGTTTATCAAGTTTCTGTCAGGTGTAGTTGAGTTATCTCCCTTGAACAGTTTTGGACTATTTACTTTCTGTGCACAGACTAAAGGTTAACTTCTATAGATTCCTACGGCATTTGTTTTTCTTCCTTTTCTCGTAATAACTTGTATACTTTAATGTGTGTGAGCAGTGCATGTAGTTGTTACATTCAGTTAGAAATATAGTGCATTTTGTGTAATTATATTATATCCATGATTCCATGTTTATTTGCTCTGCGGTGCTTTTTCTGCAGATTGTGTGTTCATTGCATTATGTTTTTCTATATCTGGGTCCACTGGTAACAGTAATTTAAATCTAGCTGTGTTCATTACCTACGTGTATGTTTTCCATTTGTAGTCTTTATAGATCTGTCTAAAATGCCCAACATAATAATACCACCATACCCTTCAAAAAGATCCCCATCCTCTCCTAGTTTCAAACCATGATGAACTTTTCAAGTTGGAAGGATTTTCCCCCCTAGCATGTTCAAGATATAGCCATTGTGGCTTTGTGATTCATAGTGGTAATACTCTAAACGTACTGGTATTTGGTTATTACTTATACTTGTTATTTTTATACCAGGAAAAAAACGTTCAAACTTTTATTAAAATGAAGATGTGTAATAAATACAGAATGTCATATATGTTGTTTTTTACTTCTTATAAGTCCCTTGCCAGCCCAGCCAGAGGAATTTATAGGTTTTGTCTCTGTTCTTCTGTTGGGGGCAGGACATAGACCAGTGGTAAAGCATTTGCTTGATGCACGGTCGGTCTTGGATCGATCCCTGTCAGTAGGCACATTAGGCTATTTCTCGTTTCAGCCATTGCACCATGACTGGTATATCAAAGGCTGTGGTATGTCACATATAATGTGCTATCCTGTCTATGGGGTGGTGCATATAAAAGATCGCTTGTTACTAATGGAAAAATGTAGCGGGTTTCTTCTCTAAGACTGTCAAAATTACCAAATGTTTGACATCCAATAATTAATAAATCAATGTGCTCTAGTGGTGTTGTTAAACAAAACAAAACAGACTGTCCTTCTGTCTGTTTGTCTATGTGTATAGTGCATAACTTAAAGGAAGTTTTGATGAACCTTGTCTGTCTGTCTGTCCGTCCGTCAGTCTGTGCCAAATATAGCTTTGCAATGCCTCAAGATATTGAACTGAAATTTGGTGTATATAGCTTTACTATATGCTATTACAGATCAAGTTTGACTTCCATGGTGATTTACCAGTTTTTCAGAGTTATGACCACTGAACATAGGAAGAAGAAGAGGGAAATGTTTTATTTAACGACACTCAACACATTATATTTACGGTTATATGGCGTCAGACATATGGTTAAGGACCACACAGATGTTGAGAGAGAAACCCGCTGTTGCCACTTCATGAGCTACTCTTTTCGATTAGCAGCAAGGGATCTTTTATATGCACCATCCCACAGACAGGGTAGTACATACCACGACCTTTGATATACCAGTTGTGGTGAACTGGCTGGAAAGAGAAATAGCCCAATGGGCCCACCGACGGGGATCGATCCCAGGCCGACTGCGCATCGAGTGAGAGCTTTACCAATGGGCTACATCCCGCCCACCTTTTAACGTAGGAGATACGGAAAATGTGTTGGGCCCTGTAGCCTATAGGGGACATGTATTGTTTTAGCAGTAGCCTCAGAAATGCTTGTTTATTACATTTTTATTGACTTTTGTCCACAAGAACATACCACCCCCCCACTGTGACATTTTTCTGTGTATATAAAATTTGTGTGCAGTATAAACCTGTGCAATAAATAACCAGCACAAACAGCAAAGGAGAATCCAGTATTTGTAACTTTTTCCTCTTTTTTTCTTCTTTTTTTTGGGGGGTGGGGGGGTGGATGGGGGGTGGGGAGTGGTCACAAATTTCTAAAAAGGTCAACTTGTGTTTGTCAGAGGCACATGATCTAAGCTTCCTAACGGAGTAAGATCTGTAAGGTGGTTTGGAGACATGGTCCCTGGAATAGTTAGAAATAAAGATTTTCAGAGACACATTTTCAAGGCAATTTAGTCTTGTATATTGTGGATGATGAATTCAAAGAAGGGCAGTTCAAATGGGGTGGGGGGTGGGGGGCATGTGACCCCAGTAAAAGATGTTCTCTGTGTGAAATTTATATGTATTACCTTAGTATAATCCCAACCATCACTACCAGCAGGAGAAGTGTATAATATATATATAATACTCAGAATTAATACTGGGTAGGTCAGCTTTGTACACAAGAAGAAGTACAATTATTGTATTTAAGATACTGTATTAAAAAGCACTTTGTCAGTATTTTCAAAGAATACTTTCATTCTAGCCATATTTAATGATAGCTTAGCAGTGTTGGTCTGTCCATCCATCTGTCCCATATATAGTTTTCCAGATGGGGTTTTCACAATGCCTTGAGATAATGAGCTGAAATTTTGTGTATAGCTTTAACATGTTAATGTTATGACTTTCATGGTAATTTCACAGAGTTATGGCCCTTGAATTTAGAAGATAAGAAAATTAGTTGGGCCCTGTATTGCTTTAGCAGTAGTCTCTGAATGTTTGTTTTATTTAAACTGTTTAATTAGTACCATGGTTCAGAAGTTATGAACATTGTAGACTTGTTTTGCGTTTCCTTTGTTTACAAAGCTAATGTGATGGGTGGAAATGTAAGGTTAGTATGTGAGGAATTACAGGTAATTTTCTACCTTTTCATTCATGTTGTCATTTCTATCTTTACCACACTTCTTCTGCATGCTGTTTAGTTGTTGGTGTTGTATTTTTTTTATTGGGGGTTGGGGGTTGGTTTGTGTGTTTATCTCTATCATTTTTTAGAAAATATTTATTACCAGTAGTTATTTTCACAGCCATTGTTATATATAGTATATGGTTATTATGGAAAAATAAATGGCTTTGTATTTTAAAAAAAAATTCTGCAGGATTATCTGTTACACCTCTACAATCTTTTCTCTACCATTTCAGTACCTTTGTTGAGAACCCTTGTAGGGCCTTTTAGTCATTTCACTTTGATATTTATTTAATTTTATTACTGAGATGGGAACATTTATTTTACTTTTATTACACCAATATGAACACACTGCCAGCTAGATCAAATCATGCTGTGTTAGCTTTTACATGGTTACCGTATATCTAGCATTTAAAGACAAAACTGAATTGAAGAAAACAGCATTATGGAATCACTTCCAGGAGTAAGCCTATTCTTTGACAGTTTTATTAAAATCAATATAGTATACACAGGTGTTTGTGCAGGAATTCATGCAGGGGAATAGACAATGGCACGTGAAGTTTCTGGGGGTGTCAAATCATGCTTTTCCGGAATATATATATTAAAAAAAGAAAACTGGCTTTCAGCAAGGGAGGGGTCCATCCCTTACCCCACCCCCCTGCACATAAGCCTGATACCAACAGGCAAAAGTGATCTCTGCCTAAACACAAGGCAGATCATTTTGGAGCATACTAAGGGGTCAGCCTATCCATGGACAGTGCTAATACACGGCAATATACGGTATGTGGCCACTATATGAGAAACAAAATAATATAACATGGGTGTTAAATGTGCTTACAGGTGGTTATAAACCCACAGGTCTTATAAGTTATCTTTGTTGAAGTATATCTGAAGATTAAACATATATCAAAAGGTCAAACATAGGGTTTGTAACCATATTAAACTCATAAAAAGTTAAATAAGTTACCTCACCTGTAATTTTATTTGCATTGGAGGTATGTCAGAATGTGCTATCCCTGTGCTCAGTGATGTATTATTAACTACATGTGTTCATAATTATAAAGGGTTGGGATGTAGTCCAGTGTTAAAGTCCTTGCTTGATGCTCGGTTGGTTTAAAATTGATCCCCACCGGTGAGCCCATTGGGTTGTTTCTTGTTCCAACCAGTGCACCACAACTGGTATATCAAAGGCTGTGGTATGTAATATCCTGTCTGTGGAAGTGCATATAATAGATCCCTTACTATTAATGGGGAAAAATCTAGCAGGTTTTCTCAAGAATTATGTCAAAATTACCAAATGTTTCACATCCAATAGCTGATGATTAATAAATCAATATGCTCTAGTGGTGTCACTAAACAAAGCAAATTAAACATAGTTATACAGATTGAATGATACCAATAATTTTTGTTTAGACTTTACAATTTAAAAAGACAAGATATCTATATAACTTTGCCGATGGTGATGGCAGTATCAATTTTTGAGTTAAAGTTTTGTGTTTAAATCAGTTTCTCACAAACTATAAATCCTAGTTCATTGAAACTTGGTTTATAGTTGCACCTATGGATGTTCATCACAGTGCACCGAAAATGTTTATGATAGGCAAGACATTTTATTTTGCAGAATTCTTGCTGTTTACAGCCACAAAAAACTTGAAGAATTTAACAAATTGAATTCATTATTCAGTTCTTTCATTAACATTCAGCCTATTTGAATCACAAATATTTGAATTGATGGATGACAGTTCAGTCATATATATATATAATATATGTGTGTGTGTGTGTGTGTGTGTGTGTGTGTGTGTGTGTGTGTGTGTGTGTGTGTGTGTGTGTGTGTGTGTTACTATATAAATATGATAACGGCCAAGTCAGATATATATTTATAAAATAACAGAAGCCAGGTTAGCCACATAAGTAAAATAACTAGCTAGGTTAATCGTCTATTTTAAATTACTGGGGGTAGGTCCTGAAAGAGGCTTGAGTAACCATGTAATATAAACCTGGTCTTGAATAGCTTAAGGAGGCCACAGTTTACATTAACAATAGCCTTTCCCTTGAAATAAATCATCCTTAGCAATGAATGGGCTGTGGTGATGTCACAGCATAGAATACTTTTATCTGGCATTCAGTCTAGCATGTCAACAAATACAGTATTCGAATACAAGGTGCAGGTTTAGAGATGTTTTAAAAAACCCCACATACTTTTAGATCAGGTTTCAAATAA
The DNA here is from genome assembly GCF_016097555.1 of Gigantopelta aegis. Lineage (NCBI taxonomy): Eukaryota > Metazoa > Mollusca > Gastropoda > Neomphalida > Peltospiridae > Gigantopelta > Gigantopelta aegis. The sequence continues at coordinate 73,007,412 of NC_054706.1, read as the reverse complement.
AATATATTACAGATTGGGGTTCATATTACGTATCCAACAAAAACAGTATTGCAAGTCATATACATGTAGCACAGGAAATGTGCTGGTTTATAGGTCTTGGTATCAGGCGTATTTTGTTATGTTTTTTAAGTCATGACTTATTCATGTACTTGTTGTAAAAGAGGGCAGTATGCTTATGGGAAGTAGGTGATAACTACAGTAATACCTGAATGTATAAAATTAGAATGATGATGTTATCCAACTACTTGTTGTAAAATTGGGCAGTATGCTTATGGGAAGTAGGTGATAACTACAGTAATACCTGAATGTATAAAATTAGAATGATGATGTTATCCAGCTACTTGTTGTAAAATTGGGCAGTATGCTTATGGGAAGTAGGTGATAACTACAGTAATACCTGAATGTATAAAATTAGAATGATGATGTTATCCAGCTACTTGTTGTAAAATTGGGCAGTATGCTTATGGGAAGTAGGTGATAACTACAGTAATACCTGAATGTATAAAATTAGAATGATGATGTTATCCAACTACTTGTTGTAAAAGTGGGCAGTATGCTTATGGGAAGTAGGTGATAACTACAGTAATACCTGAATGTAAATCAGAATGATGATGTTATCCAACTACTTGTTGTTAAAGAGGGCAGTATGCTTATGGGAAGTAGGTGATAACTACAGTAATACCTGAATGTATAAAATTAGAATAATGATGTTATCCAACTACTTGTAAAAGTGGGCAGTATGCTTATGGGAAGTAGGTGATAACTACAGTAATACCTGAATGTATAAAATCAGAATGATGATGTTATCCAACTACTTGTTGTAAAAGTGGGCTGTATGCTTATGGGAAGTAGGTGATAACTACAGTAATACCTGAATGCATAAAATTAGAATGATGATGTTATCCAACTACTTGTTGTAAAAGTGGGCAGTATGCTTATGGGAAGTAGGTGATAACTACAGTAATACCTGAATGTATAAAATTAGAATGATGATGTTATCCAACTACTTGTTGTAAAATTGGGCAGTATGCTTATGGGAAGTAGGTGATAACTACAGTAATACCTGAATGTATAAAATTAGAATGATGATGTTATCCAGCTACTTGTTGTAAAATTGGGCAGTATGCTTATGGGAAGTAGGTGATAACTACAGTAATACCTGAATGTATAAAATTAGAATGATGATGTTATCCAGCTACTTGTTGTAAAATTGGGCAGTATGCTTATGGGAAGTAGGTGATAACTACAGTAATACCTGAATGTATAAAATTAGAATGATGATGTTATCCAACTACTTGTTGTAAAAGTGGGCAGTATGCTTATGGGAAGTAGGTGATAACTACAGTAATACCTGAATGTAAATCAGAATGATGATGTTATCCAACTACTTGTTGTTAAAGAGGGCAGTATGCTTATGGGAAGTAGGTGATAACTACAGTAATACCTGAATGTATAAAATTAGAATAATGATGTTATCCAACTACTTGTAAAAGTGGGCAGTATGCTTATGGGAAGTAGGTGATAACTACAGTAATACCTGAATGTATAAAATCAGAATGATGATGTTATCCAACTACTTGTTGTAAAAGTGGGCTGTATGCTTATGGGAAGTAGGTGATAACTACAGTAATACCTGAATGCATAAAATCAGAATGATGATGTTATCCAACTACTTGTTGTAAAAGTGGGCAGTATGCTTATGGGAAGTAGGTGATAACTACAGTAATACCTGAATGTAT